>NC_060188.1:18462831-18737831 GCF_021184085.1 Oncorhynchus gorbuscha | reverse complement strand
CGTCTTCTCTCGCTCCCTTCACCCCTCTCTCTCCTTCAACACCTCTCCCGCCCCGCCCTCCCTCCCTCCCTCCCTCCCTCCCTCCCTCCCTCCCCCTCCCTCGTCTTCTCTCGCTCCCTTCACCCCCTCTCTCTCTCTTCAACCCCTCTCCCGTTCTCACTCTCTCCCTCCCTCCCCATTTCATTTTTTTTTATATAGAGAAAACATTCCTCCTCCATTCGGCTCCAGAGAAACCTGGTGCTTATTTTCAGTGCCCTAAATTGATAGCAAATGTGAGGATGGATCCCCTCCCCCCTCCTCGTCTGGCATTAACACTGAGGATACGTGGAACATTTTCTTGGCCGTAATGAACCCTGGGTTTTATGTTTTTGAAGGTGTTCTTTTTTATATAATTTGACTCCATGTGTTTTCATTGAATTTTGGTGGGGGGAAAAGCCTGCAGCCTAAATTTCTCTTTGAGTGCGTGTCTGAGTCATAGACTTTTGTTTTTCAATAAGCCCCCCACTTTACCCTACAACCAAACCTGGTTAGCCTCAGCTGTCTTTACCCATAATTCAACAATCCTTTTTTTCTCCGCTAGCGAAACCCTAACTGCTCCCTTCCTATTGTTGCAGCCAACAGAGTTCTGCTGGACCAAAATGGCCTCTGTTACGAATATAGGAAGAAAATGCACCTCAGCACTGGTCCAGCCAGGATAAACACTTTGTTTATTTGTTTAATACCATAATCATTAGCATTAGGATTTTGTTAAAGAGACCATATTTAAAAGACCATTTTATGGTTAAGTCAAATAGACCAGCTCACAGCCCCCTGTGCTCCTTTAATATCCCATAATAAAAACGTTACATCTTCTACTTCATCATAGAAGTAGAAGCTACTTCTTCATAGAACTGCGCATTTCTCTTTTCCTCAACTTCACCTAAGAAGATGGACTCAGGGAAGGTGAACAAACAATTTTCAGGTTGAAGGTGGCCTCTATTTAGTGTCTTCCTCTCAGAGTGATTGTGCAACCAGTTCCCTAAACCTCCCTACCTGTCCTCCTCCTCCTTCGTCAGGGGAACAGCGCTGGGTTGGGCTGGAAACTGGACGGCCCAATGTGCAGCGTTGCCCCTGAGAGACGGTCCATGGGACCTGGTCGGCCGGGCCTAATGCGTGTTTGTGTTGGCGAGGCTTCAGCATTCCACATGTCTTTGTGATTTTCAGCTCCGTGACCTCAGGAGACCCACCGCGCTGAGGAGCACAGATGGATCATGACAGCCTCTGCACCTGGCCTCCACCTCACATTGGTCCAGCCTAATTCCAAAATGTGCTTCTCACTCTTTGATTGGCTCCTGCACAGTTTTAAAAGCTCTTCGTGGCTCTCTGATTGGTCCTGACAGATTCCTAATTTGGCTTGCCTCTGAAGTCATGCTATGAGCCTCCTCACTGTCTACTTGACCTCAGAGCTCTGACTGGATCCAGCTTATAAACATAATTCTTCTCAACACCACCTGACATGATCTCAGGGATTCCCTACTATCAGACGCACAGAACAAAAAGCAGAGATAATACGTTACACCTGAACTTACACACTCAGCCTGGTTGGTTGATGCTTTGAACCTATTCACCCGTTACAAGCTGGGAATCCCATCACAAGGCCTGGAGATTTTCCCTGACTGCAGGCCTGGAGGAGAGTGTGTGAAAAATAATTAAACTGAAGAACAATTTCCATTGAGGGAGGGCACAGGCCGTGCTTTCACACTGCTAAAGCCTGGGGGAGGTCAGGCTCTGACTAAAGGAGCATTTACCCCACTGTGGCTTTATCCTAATTAGCCAGCGGAACATGCACATGAACTTACGGCCCTGTTCGAACCTGGAAGCAGCCACACAGGGAAACTCTGTGACTTTGAGTCAACTCTGCATTACCAGCAGACTCAGTCATGGGGCTTCTCCTACGAAATGAAATTAGAGGCTAACAACATTAGAAGTGCTAATTATAGCCTCATGCTAACAGGCTGGGCCCAAGCGGCTATGTTGATGGTCCATGTTCATGTGAGCCCTCCTCCAGCTCCCTGTCACAGTGCCACCTCCCATCTCCTCCCTAATGCTCTGTCCTTATCTCACCTGGATAACCAAGACCCCCCACCCCATCCCACCTAAAACACCTCCCCTCCTAAAACACACCTGTGTCAGTAAAAGGAGGAGGAGAGGGGTGGAGAAGGAGAGAGGGGCATGGCGAGAGGATCTTTTCACACCCCGGGAACAGTGAGGGCCCAGGGGCTGAGCTCAAACTGGATTTACCTGCCGCCTGTCCTTAGGTAAACCAGCCTGCTCTCACTCCCCCACTGCCCCAAGGCCTTCCTCTAAACACTCTCTCTCTCTCTTTCTCTCCATAACTCTCTCTCTCTCTTTATGTAACTCTCTATTTTTCTTTATGTTGCTCACCATAACACGCTATCTCTAAATCAATCCCTCACACTCCCACACACGTTCACTCACTCTGTCACTCACTCTCCTTTCCAACATTCTCTCTACAGTATCTTGGCCCCCGCCGTTCCTAACTCTGCCTCGCGCTCCACTCTGCCTCCACTCTGCCTCCACTCTGCCTCCTCTCTGCCTCCACTCTGCCTCTGCCTCCACTCTGCCTCCTCTCTGCCTCCACTCTGCCTCCACTCTGCCTCCTCTCTGCCTCCCCTCTGCCTCCTCTCTGCTCTGCCCCCTCTGCCTCCCTCTCTGCCTCCTCTCTGCCTCCACTCTGCCTCCACTCTGCCTCCTCTCTGCCTCCACTCTGCCTCCACTCTGCCTCCACTCTGCCTCCACTCTGCCTCCTCTCTGCCTCCACTCTGCCTCCTCTCTGCCTCCACTCTGCCTCCTCTCTGCCTCCTCTCTGCCTCCACTCTGCCTCCACTCTGCCTCCACTCTGCCTCCTCTCTGCCTCCTCTCTGCCTCCACTCTGCCTCCTCTCTGCCTCCACTCTGCCTCCACTCTGCCTCCACTCTGCCTCCTCTCCCTCAATCCCTGGCGTTAACAGAGACTCCTCTGTAACAGCACCATAAACCCTGTCACCCCAGAGCTCTCTGAGAAGGTGTGAAAGTCGCAATTCAATCCGGCTAGTTTATTCAACTGCAGTCGGTAAGATAATAAATGACAGTGTATAATAAAGGAGGTAATGTAATAAATCCTCGGAGCTAAACAGCGAGGGACTGGTGGAGGGTGTCTTCTCTCCCCACATAGACACGTCACTAATGACACAGAGTCTTTAGTCGTTGTTAACGTATGGTACACCACCAGCCTCCCGCTGAATACACACAATCACTGGGGCACGGGGTCACATCAGAGCTACCCCCGTTATTCAAAACTAAACACAATAACTGTCAGCCGCTGTCAAAGTGCAGAACAATGCCGTGGCTGAATCTCCCGTTTCATACTTTTGCAATCGAGACCAAATTGTCTGCCCCCTCGCCAAAACACTTCAAATGAGACCGGCCCTGGGGATATGTCTCAGTATGGTTTACACACTAAAAACAAACACTCTCCCATTCCAGCAGCCAGAGAAATGGATGTGGGTTTCCAGAGGGCTGGGAGAGAGGGAGGGAGGGCTGTGCTGCAGAGGGGGGAGAGAAAGATAGGGAGCTGAAATGAGAGAGGGAGGGAGTGCTGCTGAGAGAGAGTGAAAGTTGTCATAAAATGACAATAATGAAAGGCCTTTGTGCCACCCACTGACCGCATCAAGACTGCAGTAATGACAGGGCTTGCAGAACACATGAGGGAGTGTGTGTGTGTGTGTGTGTGTGTGTGTGTGTGTGTGTGTGTGTGTGTGTGTGTGTGTGTGTGTGTGTGTGTGTGTGTGTGTGTGTGTGTGTGTGTGTGTGTGTGTGTGTGTGTGTGTGTGTGTGTGTGTGTGTGTGTGTGTGTGTGTGTGTGTGTGTGGTTTAACTTTACTAGTCCTCACAAGGATAGTAAAACAAGAAAGAAAAAAGGTGGGGACATTTCGTCGGTCCCCAAAAGGAAAAACGCTATTTTAAGCTTAGGGGTTAGGTTTGGGGTTAGAATTTGGGTTAGGAGTTAGGGTTAGGTTTAGTTTTAGGGTTAGGGGTTTGGGGTAAGGTTAGGGAAAATAGTATTGTGAATGGGAAAACATTTTTAAGTCCCCACTTCGATAGTAAAACCAACGATTGTCTGTGTGTGTGTGTGTGTGTGTGTGTGTGTGTGTGTGTGTGTGTGTGTGTGTGTGTGTGTGTGTGTGTGTGTGCGTGCGTGCGTGCGTGCGTGCGTGCGTGCGTGTGTGTGTGTGACACACGTGCCCTTGTGTCAAGGCTGAAAAATGACCCAATTTATTGGATGCCATTTTGTCAACATACACACAGATTTCAGAATAATACACAACCAGTATGCATACTGTATGCATAACATGCTCCTCACACCTGCCGTCAAAGCATCGTTGCATGATTTCTTAGTGAAATAATGTGTCCAGCGCATCTCACTGATTATTCTACATTGCACTCCCGCTGTCTCCCTGTCCTTGGTGAGCTCATGTTAGAGCGGACACAGCGGCTAGCATGCTAAGTGAGATGGGGCGGCTCAGAGGCCAGGGATTGGGCTGTGAGCAGATGTCCTCTCACGAAATGTCACAGACGACACAGCCGCGTCCGGTGCAGCTGGCCTGCATGTATCAGGGCGAGTGGGGAGAGGCTCAGAGCTGGCGTTCAAGCTACACAACGCCAAGGGAAAACAAGGGAAGTTTTAAAAAATCTAAAATAAGTGGAAAGACATTCGAAGCAAAACCGAACCAAAATCAAATCTGAAGGTTTAGCCCCCAGTGTGTGTAGGACATGAGTGTTACCGGACCAGACTGAAAAGAAACACAGCTACGGACCTGAGGCGCAGAGAAAAACCCTGGTATTTTTCACAAACAGCTAGTCCACCACAAAAGAGCCTCTGTACTAAAGGCCATTTCAGTTAGAGTTCTGGCCAGGACAACTTCACTGAGAGAAAAAAATAGATGAGAGAGAAAGAGAGAGAGAGAGAGAGAGAGAGAGAGAGAGAGAGAGAGAGAGAGAGAGAGAGAGAGAGAGAGAGAGAGAGAGAGAGAGAGAGAGAGAGAGAGAGAGAGAGAGAGAGAGAGAGAGAGAGAGAGAGAGAGAGAGAGAGAAAAGGAGACTGGTTAAACGAAAGAGAGAAAGAAAGGTTTATTTGATTAACGCCTTGGAAGATTCAGTATGGGAAAATAATGTGTGTAATTTGGAACTGTTTGTTTTGCATTAGGCTATATAATATCACACATAGAAAGCACCCCTGAAAAGAGATGTGTGAATAGAGCCTTCTTTTTGTAATGTGGGTTTTGGAAAATATATCAAATGTGTCTAACCAAGATGGTTTAAACATGATGTCAAAGCAGATGTCTTCAATCAATGTCAACCGATTTGACACAATCCACACCATATTATACACTGTAATTTGGCAGAGCAGAATAGAATGTAACTACGAGACTGGAATGTGACGTAGGTATCTGAGTCAGAGAGCACAGACAGGAGTCTTCTCTGTGAGGAACCTAGGGCTTCAAATTGTTAGGTTAATCATGTCTCTTATCAGAAGGATTTCCCTATGAGGCTGCCAAGGTTGTGGATTTGAGTTCCTGCCCAAAGATCAAAACAGGTCTTCCAACGGTCAGAATTAGCCCCAACATTTTTGCCTGATGACTCACACAGAATTCTTCGGCTGCTATATCGATTGCTACTGTGCATACTTCAGTCTGCCATCATTGAAGTCGTTCTTGGTCACATGGGACATTGTACAAAACAATGTCATCAGCTTTTGTTTAAACTAGTAGCTCACAGCTCGGACACCCATGCATACCCCACAAGACATGCCAAGACATGCCAAGACATGCCAAGACATGCCAAGACATGCCACCATGGGGGTCCTTAATAAATACAAATACAAATAGCGACTGGATCGACTCTACCCACAGTATCAAAGCCAATGACCAATTTTCAACTCACCGCTTTATCCATGTGTGTTCTGGCTCTGGCCCAACCCATTGGTTTCTGGGACCAATCAGACGGTTCGAATGTATTCGCATTCTGTAAGGCCCTCAAACTCAACTCTGGACCTCGAAGCCAGTTCCACTGTCTTTTCATTGTTCCCCTCTAGTCAGGGACTGATTTAGACCTGGGACACCAGGTGGGTGCAATTAATTATCAGGTAAAACAGAAAACCAGCAGGCTCCGGACCTTGTAGGGCCAGAGCTGAATACCCCTGCTATAAGGGCCCAGGAGGGAGTCAAATTCAGAGGAGAAGAAACAAACGTTTGGCCAGAGTAATGAGTCTGGGTAACCAGGCAACCAAAATTGGCCAAAGCATTTGTAGAGTATCTGCTGCATGTAAAAGAGAAAGCTCTGACCGAGGTATGGAATATTCCACCAGGTCACTCCTGAACCAGCGTGAATCGGCTCTCGCTAGAACCCATTCCGCAGCCAGAGCAGAAGATAAAATAAACTCTGATGAAAGGAGCAGAAACAACAATAAAAGTACAAGCAAATAAAGTAAGCATCGACTCGGTATTCTCTGGGGCCAAAACCACAGATAAAAATCTAACCGCAGAATGGAGGCCAGATTGCTCTAATTCACTGTCATCTCTGTTTTTTTACAGCAGGAGAGAGAGTGAGAGAGAGAGAGAGAGAGAGAGAGAGAGAGAGAGAGAGAGAGAGAGAGAGAGAGAGAGAGAGAGAGAAGTCCTGATTCTCCGGCCCACACCTACTCCTCTCTTCCATTCACAATGTCTCTTAAATTGTTTGCCCTCTCCTTTTAATGTCAGTCTCTAAATCATCAGCTCTTAAAATAAACACAGCGGCTTGGATTACCCTCTAAATCTCCGCCTGTGCTGCTAAGGAGCATGTGCAGAGGAACTCAGGCTCAGGTAATTCTGTTTCGGTGCTCCCCTGTAGGTTTGGGTTGCTGGAGGAGAGCCTCAATCATATTAAACAAAGTAGTATAATGGAAACTTGAGTGCAACTCTGGAGCAGGGTGGTCTGAGTCAGATCATACAGCAACTAGCGCATGTTAGCACAAAAACTATAAGGCAAAGAGATCTGCAAACATCTCACGTCAAGAATCCCTGGCTTTACCATTTTTTGAACACCATCCCTCAGGCCATTCGAATTCAAACTGAATTCTGACAAAACATACCATATGTTATTGGACCTTAATCAACAAATCCAAGTTTCCCAGTCCAGTGTGGTGACAGATTGTACCCAGTCTAGGACCGGTGGAGGGGACCAAGTCAAGGCCTGTTGTAACCATTCTGTACACCCTCCACTCAGGGCAGGGGCACCCAGTATGAGCAGTGAGGTGAATCCCAGGTCCTGGGCCTACCCAGGGACTGAAAGGTCACATATGTGCACTGCTATGTGTGTGTGTTGTGGTGTGTGTGTGTGTGTGTGTGTGCGTGTGTGTGTGTGTGTGTGTGTGTGTGTGTGTGTGTGTGTGTGTGTGTGTGTGTGTGTGTGTGTGTGTGTGTGTGTGTGTGTGTGTGTGTGTGTGTGTGTGTGTGTGTGTGTGTGTGTGTGTGTGTGTGTGTTTGGCACCAGGTGTAAACTGGGGTTCAGGTGCTGGGTGGGTGAGTGGGAGCACTGGGAGACTGTGGAGAGAAGAAGGCACACATATGCTGTGCTACGGATGCCGTTTGTTGTCGCTCGCTCTGCCACTATTGCACACATGTGCACATGCACAAAGATGCGCACACACACACACACACACGCACACACACATACACACATACACATAAACATACATAGACTCACTCATAGGAGTTGACATCTTTGGGGATCTCTTGGTTGTTTTGAAGGGCAAAACAGATTGCGTTTGAAAAATGAAAGGGAAAGAGAGCCTCATGTTTATGAAGTATAACAATATTTTCAAAGGGTGGCTCTGAACGCTACAGTAGCTCTGCCCCATGAGAGGAGGCTCTCTCATAGGCCTTCCATTTGAACTAATCTCATAACTGGGCCATCAAAACACGGAGACACTTCCTGTGTGCACAGGATGGGACACCAAGGATAGTCACTACTGCACCACTACTGCACCTCTAGAAGTTATTCAATTAACAAACGTAGGTCTGTAAACAGGCCCACTGAAGCTAACCTCTGAACCAGGGTCTCAGAGATCACTCAGATGGGTTTGACTAAAGGAGACCAAGATGGAGTGAATCTTCTCTTTGAGTATGTATTCCTGTATTGGCATTTCTGCTTGAATTCAGACATATTCAAGTTAGTAATGCTCTGTCTATAGGGTGAAACAGATCGGAGTGAATTCCTCTGGCAGCTGTGTGCCCTGCGGTTGCCTACGTTACGGGTCAGAGTGCCACAGCAACAGCCCAGCACCACACTCTGTGTGCCAATAGGAGCTGTCCTAGAAGCACCTTGGATACCGCCCAGCAAAGGTATGCAGGGAACAGGGGTAGGTGCCATGGCAACCCCTTGCAGGGGCTTTCTGGTCAATTACTCAAAGCACAGGTATGTTTGTGTGCATCAAAAGGCCAGACACCAGCCTCAGACACTAAATAGCCCAAAACACAATGAGGTGACTTCCAAAATGTGAAAGCTCATAAGTAATTACACCAATATTCACGGCCAAACAAACCTGAGCAATCTCATAAACGTGCTACTTCCTGCTTTAATCTTCTCCATAATTTCCTACTGCTTGTGAAAGAAACATGTTGTTTTTTATTATTTTATGAAATGCATGCATTGGAAGTGCCAATAAGAATTCAAATGAGTCTGAAATGATAGGTGAGTGCAGAAGTGTTGACAGTTGACGGTTATAATGAGAATGTTACCATCCCAAATTATGCCTGTGAAATGGAGCCTCCAGTCCATATGAAAAGCAAACAGACGGCATAATGAAGTGAGAGTGTCAGCTGACTTTGTGATTTTGTGCCGGAGCCCAGAGCCGAGTCGAGCTGAGCCCTGCTTCCTCTTTAAGGAGGGAATGACTGGACTGGGCAGCAGAACCCAGTAGAATAGCATGAATCTTCCTCCACAGACTCAACAAAATAATAAAAGGTGTGTTTGCGTGTGCATCCGTTTTATTGTATACTATTCTCCCACAATGATTACATTTATGAGAAAATTATTATTATAACAGTTATGTTCAGAAACTGAGCAGTCTAAATTAAATAGACAGTTGCCACTTGGTCAAATGTTGCCCATTCATAACTGTACACAACTGTATAGTATCAGCATGAAGCATTTCTGAAGACTTTTCTCCTAATTTGAGTTTTAGAAGTAAGTATTGGAGTAGCAAGTCTCACAATACCATCATGACTAAATTACTGTATCTAAAATAATGGCAATTGTTTATTAACTAATTCATATAGAGAGTAAAAAACTAGTGGAAATAATATTATTGTTTTGGTATGATCAAAAGTGCTGTTTCAAAGTGGCCATGTCTCCTTCTCTCTGTTGGTTCGGCAAAGGCCTGTTTGTTTTTCAGCTGCTCAGAGGCGTAGCGAGTTTATTTATTTATCCGATTCCCATTCATTAAAACATTTGCACTGACAAACAGGCAAAAGGACGCATTAGCACCTAGTTTACACCCTGCGTCCCCTGGCTGTCAGCTGGCGTGGCAGAGCTCCGACGTCGCACACGCCTTTAAGTGATGTGGAACCAGAGAGGGTCTGAGACCGCCAGGGAATCTCAGCTCATCAACACAGACAGCATTAAACATCATGACATCACTGAATGGCGGTTAATATTGTACTGAAACAGAACTGTGTTTGTCTGCAGGGCCAGGAACGTAATTGTAGCATTAGCATGTCCAACTATTAAAAACTTTACATGCAGTTACAGTTTCTACAATACATACTGCACTTGTAGGCTATATCCATATGTAGAATGCCTAAATACACAGACATAGCTGTATTGTTACTGTATGTTAGTGCCCCCATAACATGTCCTCCAAAGGGAGTGATGCCCTTACCTTTCTCTCCCTCACTTCCCTGTTATTTCAATGAACAAAAGAGGGGCTCTTGAGGCCGTGGGTGGATCCATAAAAGGAAGAAAGAAGCAGTGCTCCTGGTCCTTGCTGAATGGGCCCTTTCACACTTAGAGAGGCCTGTTTACTCTAAGTCAATAATGGGCCTAATTTTCTGATCATTATTGAGTCATTCCAGCCACCCCCACAACCATCATTTTACGCTCTCCCATCATTCAGACCGAATGTTCTCCATGAAGGCCCAGGTCTCTGTCCAAACGGATTTGAGGCTCGCTCGCAGATGCGAACACACGTCAATTGTGATATTTTTTTTTTCTTTGGTGTGCCTGTCAAACCCTCATCACGCCCCCTCACAAGACACCTTCTCTCTCTCCCTGTTCAGCTGCGAGATGTGAAAAAAATGCTATAGCAGCTGGGAAAATAATCTATAAAGAATGACTATTTTATGTTATTTTGAATATAGATTTATTTTTACAGCGTGTTTACTATGCAGTTTACTGTTGTTACTTAGTAAATACCATTTTGTTATTTAGCATGAAGTCTATCTCCTTTCTCATTGGGCAAGATCTGAGAATGAGCCTCCATTTTGTTTTGGACCAGTATCCCTTACAGCACAATCACACTGAAAGTATCAACACTAAAAAGTAATATGAAAATATTCTCACAATGTATCACTGTTTGAAAAATGGTGATTAATATATTATGAAACATAAAGAGGTCAATAAATATAAAATAATATACTATATCATCTACATTTTAGCGCTGATATTTCCCTCGGCTCGCTAAAAAAGCCACAGACATGGCGGAGGGAGATGAGGCCGCGAAGGGGGGAAGTGTTCATCGAAACCATTGAAAAAAGGTTAAAAACGAGAGAAAGAAAGGATCAGAAGGAGAGGCTGGCAGAGGCTGTGCGGCGGTTTGAAAAGCTGGCACCTTCCAAACAGAGCTGCAGCTTTGGGTGCCAAACGCTGCCAACCAGCCACACTGAGTTCTGCCCTGCCTCTCTTTGTTTTCACCATGGCATTTTGCATCATCTGTATTTAAAGCTATTCTTTTACATTACATTAGATTGAGTGATGTCACTACGGCCACAATTACTACTAATAATACCACTGAGAATAATACAATAAATCATAATAATATATATAGAATGAAATATTTAGAGTTCTCATAAAACATTTTTTGCGGAAACTATGTTGCTACTCTATTCAAATGGCAGAATTTGATAGGGAGTAAATAACATACTGATAGAGATCCCGTATCAGTATTCTCAGACTGTCTGTGCCTCCACTGTCCCGGGTTCCGTACGGAAAGAGCTGTCCCAATTACAGGGCAGCCTTTCCCCGGCTCTGCTCTACTGGGCCGAGCGCGAGCGGATCAGAATCTGGCTGGGAACTGGGCGGGCAGCTCTCATCCCTTCTCTCGCTCCCTCGCTCCGCGGCACAGGGAGCTGAGGAAGGCCAGTCCACCCCTCCTGCGTGGGTATATGTTTTTGGGGACAGACAGATTTCATGCCTGGCGTCTGTACAAAAAGGCTATAAGAAATCAAGCAGTGAGACGACACAGCATTAGAGTCAAAAAACTATACAAAAAATACAAAAACAAACATCCCAGCTCATCCTCCTTGTAGCCCCTCTTTTCATTCAGATGAAGATGAACAAAATCATATTTTAAGGAGGGCTGAGACAACTAAACAATTATATATGTTTCCGTGCCCATGATGCTGTGCTTGCTATAATGTGTTATTTAACTACGATAACTATTTTTTTTAAAGTATTTCCGGTAAATATGTGTCCATTTTAAATCAGTAAAAATAAAATGATAAGCACAAAATCATACATAATTAAGAGAAAATCTAAAAAATAAAAATAATAATGAATTATTTGTAATACGAAATTTAAAAAACAAACACCATTTTTCTTGGGACAGCTAAAACCAAGATGCCTAAAGGAAACAGTGCCACTGTGAATGTATTGTTTTTATAAAGAAAATGGGATACTGTGATAAAGTATGTCTGTGTACTAACAAACCAGTAAATGCACTGTGATTATGGAGGAATTATGGGTAAAAGTGGTTAAGGAGTGCACAGAGCCCCTGCAATCCTAACCGCCTAACGGGTTGAGTCTTTTCATCTATTCCTCAGACTTCCTATCACCCTCGAATAATCTGTTTACCAGGGATTCCATACACTCTGCGCTCCTCACACACACAAAAAGGGAACTGGGAAAATTAGGGCCCTGAAGACAGGCCAAGCTAGGCTGTTTGAGATCCCTGCACCCTTTGCATATTAAAAACGCCACTATGTCAATGACACTGGTATGTCATGAGTGGCTCGCCGACGTTCAAACATTATTGGTGCATTTATTCAAATGACAACAGCATATAAACTTTCCATTGAGAGGGTTCACGGGGTGTTTTTCACACGAGATGAATGTGGCCCCCGTCGCGCCGGTTCTCAGTATTTCTGTCGGCCCGGGTTACAGACCCATGCCAGAACATTGGAGGAACACAGTTCTGTTCTTCTTCCAGAAGTCTGCAGTTCAGTTTGTTTATCGGCCAAGGAAAAGAGCAGATCTTTTTTCCTGTAAAACTCATGGTTCTTTTTAAAATACTTTTAACGTCCACCGCTTTTCCTTCATGACCCTATATCTGAGAGACAAACACTCTTGGCCAAAGCATGACGTACCCAGACTTAAAGGATCCACATGACTGTGTGGTCCCATCCACACTCTCTCTGTGTCTGGGCACAGGGACAGAGACAGAATGAGACAGAATGGTGCAACAGCAGAATCAGAGAACATAGGACCAACGCCCATCCACAACCCTCAAACCTTCCCAGGCCTGCCTTCATAATAGACAAAGACAAAGACGCAAAGGGCTGGCTGTATTTTTTTGTGAAATAAAATACTGCATCATATTTGGCAACATCATATTCATTTGAAAAATCAGATAATACCATTATCTCATTTTAAAGCTCAGGATATTGTGCAAATCATATTAAATCTGTACGATAGATAAGGTTGACAGGGTGTTAAGTCTTAAGTCTCTGTCGGTCTCCAAGGCTCTCACTCTCTTTGTTCGGTTTGGTTAAATCATTCTCTCTGTTCTCTCCCGTGGTTTGCGAGATGGAGAGTCTGGGAGATGGAGATGGGCTCGTTGTCCCAGCGGGTCAGCGCCAGAGTTTACCGCACCGTGGAGCTGGCATAGGTCAGCGACCCAACAATGCACATCCCTGGACAAGATCTCTCCTAGCATGGTGGACAGATTAGGGGTGCACTCAGAAACATATTTTTATCCTAACAGAGCAGTAATGAGAGCCGTATGAGAGGGAGCTCGCTCCAAACATGACTAAGCCTGGAACAGCGGCGATTCATCAGACTGACAAATATGGAACACACCGCACAAAAACATGAACTTTTCCCATCGCGCAGTGACCTGAGCTGGGCCTTGGCAGGGCCTGACTGGCTGAGCCGTGCTTTATTCAACATCTGATCAAAGATGAGCTCAGCCCGTTCTTCCTCCACATCCCTAAACCATTATCATCAGCAGCATCAGGAATTACCTCAGGACAACCAGTCCTGGGTGACTGACTCTTACAGGTTAAATGCAATTGCATTACGTTGGGTGAACAGCCAGGTATTTGTCTAAAATAATTTTGATAAGGGGTCTTGCAGCTGTGGAGCGGCAGTGTAAGCTGCTTTGATCAGTAATAGCTAGCCCTCACTGCCCCGCCCATAAGGCCTAAGTCTATAATTGGACAAAAGCACTACTGCAGAGGAGGAGAGGAGTCTCCTGTCACTCATACTGCAGGGGGAAAACCTGCAGCTGGCGACGGTGACATCAGTGGGCAGGAGAACTGCAGCACACCGACGGCTCAGATGCACTGATAAGGCCTGGACTCTGATACCTTCTGAAAGACACAGACACCCTGGGAGCTAAGAATAAAACGGTAACGCTGCCACTCCAAAGGTTAGAATGGAACCACTCACTGTTCCCCTTTCTCCCCTACACTCAGTGGACTTTTAACCCCAGCTCCTTCAGAGGCTCCACTGGTTCGTGCTTTTTAAGATGGAACTTTTCATTCTTGCAGTGTACAGTGGAGGGAGTGTGGGCTGCTGTTGAGGTGTTACGGTGGTGAAGCTTATGGGCAGGAGAACCAGGTGGAGCCTCTGGCTGTCAGCCGACAGTTCTATGTCGTCTCTGTAGAGGTGAGGAGGCCTGAAAGACTAGTGCATTTGCCAACAAGGGCAGCTTAGACCCAGCTTTTAAAACACTTTCTATTCTCTGACATGAGTGTGAACAAAGATGCGGGGAAACAACGATTTCAACAAAAGGTAACAAAAAACAACGATTTATGATGGAATATTACCCTGTACCGAGGCACAAAGGTACAATAATTGACGTTGTATCCACATCATTTAACCAAAATATTCTATGTGATGACGTTGATAGCATTGTCAAAAAAATCATCAATGTAAGGGAATTTCCTATTTTACCCATCTTTTGACCTAAATCCAATGACACTGTGGAATCTTTTTGGGGTTGAATTCACGTTAGCTTCACTCAACCAAAACTAGACGTTGAACTGACGTCTGTGCCCAGTGGGAAGTGAAGGAATACTATATATAATTTTGCTGAACTGCAGCAACCATTTAAGTTTCAGAAAATAAATTAATATTGACATACGTAAACACACACACACACACACACACACACACACACACACACACACACACACACACACACACACACACACACACACACACACACACACACACACACACACACACACACACACACACACACACACACACACACACACACACACACACACACACACACACACACACACACACACACACAGAAGGGTAAAACAGTATCAGAATGACTGGTGAATACTGGCACAGGGTAAAAGAGCTAAGCTCTAAGGGGCGGCTTCACAAGGAGCTAATCTGAGCCTGGGTTAGCGGCAGCACATTGTGAAACAGGAAGACGAGCTCACAGAGGCCCAGCTAACTGACGCTGAGTTACACACTGTGCTGAAAAGAACACGGCATGGGGTACTCTGTCACAGAGGCCTGCAGCATCACGGTGCCAAGAAGCAGAATTAGGGCTCTGTAACTGTACGCTTGCCTGGTGTAAGACAATACGTTTCTTTAGCCTTATACTAATGGATAACCAACGCAGGAGAGGGTTCTACGGACGTGAGGGTTCCATCAGCCCATACGTGAGTCAATCAACTAACTGCACCCACAGCATACCTGACAACACTTTTCACTTGAGTGTTTCATTGCTAACCAACAATAGGAAACACAGAAAACAAATGGAAGATTTGTTTCAGCACGATCACAGTGGACTGTTCAGTTATAGAAAATAATGAACGCCAAAAGCAAAATCTTCAAACAACAAATGTATTGTCAGACAGAAATTGCAAGGTTACTTCATATACATGGACAATGTGCTATTTCAAGACTCAAAACTATTTCATGCAGAGTCCTTATTGCTTTTCTCATGATCAAAGTCATGGAATAGAAAAAGATCAATTAACTTGTGTAATCAGAGACAGGTTCAAATGTATTATTGAAAAAATAATATTATTATTACTATTATTATTTAAGAAAATTTACAAAACAAAGTGTGGCATTATTTTTGTGATACCCAAGACAAGCTATCTATACAGCTAATATATAATAAACAACAAATTCATCTTTAAAATTCTGCAGAACATTTGACCTCCGACATGGGGGGGGGGGCTCTGTGTATCCACCAGACTAAGAGAAACGTAACATTCAATATATTCTATACATTTCCGTGACACCGGGGTCTCCTCTATTTCAACATGACATTTTCCATTCCAAAGTAAGTCTCCACATGTTCCATACAAGTAACTGATGAAAAAGGACTGCTTATAGAGTATCATATAAAGTTTGTGGAGGAAACACCTGTGTTGAATTTGGACAAATAAAAAAGTGCATAAACAAACTAAACCAAACTGACGATCTAATATAGAGAAGGGTTGTCTCTGTACGCAGTGTGCATGTGTGTGTGTGTGTGTGTGTTTGTTTGCATTAGTGTATGGGAGTCTCCGTGTATAAGCTATAAGAGTGTGTGTGAGAGAGCGGGAGCGAGTGTGTATTGGCGAAGCGACCGAAGCAGGGCTGACTGTGAGGTGGGCTGCGGTGCCAGAGAGAGTAGAGCGCGGGAGGCTGAGGCTGGAGACGGGGCGGCTCTCCCTGCCTCAATCGCCTGCCTCCCAAACAACCTGGGACTGGGCCAGCTGTCACCACGCTCTTCAGCCCACAGACACACGACAGACTGCTACTGACACACACACACACACACACACCACACCACACACACACACACCACATATGACACACACGCCACACACACCGCACAACACACACACACACAAAACAGCCTTAAAGACACTCATTTATAGCCAGACAATTACTGTGCACATTAGCACACGCAGAGACAAACACATTTGCAGATGTGTTTGTTTACAGACAACACACCCCTAAACATGCATATTTAAATTCAGACAAATTTGCACACAAGCACCTGAACAAATTTACCAGCACAGACTTTATCTCTGGATAAGCACACATTTAAAGACACATACACAACTCAGAAACAACACACAAACTAAACGGTGTGTCAGTGGTGTCAAATGTGTACTGTAATGTGCTGTATTATAATTGTAATGTTGATAAGGCGTTACACTTGGAGGCGATTCTCTTTATTTATCACAGGCATTTGGTCTGGTGGTGCACGGGGAGGAGCAGGGTTTGGCAAGGCTCAGAGTGTGACTGCAAAAGGCTTTACAAACTGACCTGTGTGTGTGTGTGTGTGTGTGTGTGTGTGTGTGTGTGTGTGTGTGTGTGTGTGTGTGTGTGTGTGTGTGTGTGTGTGTGTGTGTGTGTGTGTGTGTGTGTGTGTGTGTGTGTGTGTGTGTGTGTGTGTGTGTGTGTGTGTGTGTGTGTGTGTGTGAAATAGACAGAGAAAGCTGTAAGGCGTTCACCAACTGACCTGGTGAGTGGACAAAGTAGGCCAGATAGAGGTCGAGCTCCTTGACGGACACGCCGATGTGGTGGGGCTGGACGCACAGGCCGTGGTTGGAGCACTGGGGCGACTTGACCAGCCGCTCTCCATCCGTGCTCTCCAGGGGGCTGCCCTTGAACAGGATGACCATCACCAGGTCCAGCCGCCACACCTTGTCGGCCTGGCGGAGACAGTCGATACGGCGGATCTTGCCCTTCTGGTCGGGGTTGGATAGAACACAACAGGGGGGCTTCTTGCCTGTGATGGTGAGCACAAAGTCCTCACGAAACTCGGGCCGGATGTCCTTTCGGAGCTTGGCCAACAGCCGCGACGCCCACTTCTGCTTGATCTCGGGCTTCTCACCCAGCAGCTCGTCCTTCACTGCGCGTTCTTCATCCTTTGTCATCCTTTTCTCGTGCTTCTTGAAGTACTTGCGTTTGCGTGCCTGCAGGTTGAACCAGGTGTAGGAGAAGGCACGGACATGGGGGAGAAGGGCCTCGATGAAGGGATGAAATTCATCCTAACAGAGGGAGAGAGAGACAGAGAGAGAGAGAGAGGGTGCTCTGTTATTCTCATGCAGTATGGTGTCATGCAAGCAGCTGAAGATCAGTTATTGAAGATAGAAGAGCGATGAGGCAATTTACTGACATTTTACGGCAAAATAATTCCTGCTTTGATAGAATTTTAATGCACTGCCAATAGAGGGGATTCAGTTCAGAAACTACTAACTTAGACAGGGCTAGCATTACCAACAATACCACTAACTGACATAATAATGATAATAATCATAATAATCATATCCAAAATGTAATAATACTGTAGGTACATACATACAATTACAATGCAAATAGTAAATTACTGGTCCTGTCCTTCTTACAAAAAAATATAACCTGAAAGCACATTTAAAAACTCAAATTAAACTGTAATAACAGATTCATTTAAATTTAAAAGACAAATGAGATTTTAAAAATTCAAGCCAAAGTGAGCAAACACTTTTTCTTTTTTTTTACATCCACTGTAAAGGAGAAGTTATTCAGCTATACTATAATACCTTCACTACACATCGCTCAGCGACAATGCCTAGATCTCGCCATAGTGTTCCTGTGCCAGGGTTGCCACACACCGGTCGTTCACCGCCAATCTTAGCCACCACAAGACCACTGTTAAAATGTGCTGCTAAAAGATCTGCCATACCATCTCCTATCTCTCCTGCTGCCATGCAAAAGAAGTCTAACCAGACTCACATTTCAACAACAAATTGAAAGAGGACAGAAATCACCACAAAAACACACTGCAATAGGAAGACAGACGGTCTGGTAGTTACCATTTTGCACTCTCATCATAAATTTGGCACAACGTTCAAAATGAAAAAGAATTCTCCAACACCACTTTTTTCCCCGCACTCACAAATGTACAGCAAGTGCTGGTTTAACAGGGTGTAAAACATGTGCAGATGAAAAAACTTGAGGGTAAAAAAGATAATTAGCAGAAGATCTCAGGAATCTCCAGTTGTCCACAGTAAGCAGTGGAACAAAGTTAAACAAAACAAGATACCCCCCCCGGGTGTTCTGGGGGTCACAGCGTAATGCCGCAAAGGATCGCTGGTTAAATCTGGGACGGAAAGACAAAATACCCCAATTTAAAGAGAAGAAAACTAACATTGAGAAATAATGGAAATATGGTTAAAAAAATAAATAGTGAATGGTATTTAAGAACAGAAATTATCTAAATATAACAATTGGAATAGACACATTTAAAATAAACAAACACTCTTCTTTTGCGCTTCCCCCCCCCAAAAAAGGAGGAAATAAAGCAAAAAAAAATCCTTGGCAAAGCGTAATTGGTAGTGGTGTTTGCTCAGATCTGTGGGCCCAGTACGACTCAGAGAGACACACACAGGCGGGGGGGCTGGGGAGTGCAGAGCACAGAATAGGAAAAAAAGGAGAGAACCGAATCAATGTTGGACGAGCGCGTACGACCGCTGGCAAAGCCGAGTGCTGCTTCTTTTTTCCCCTTTTCTCTCCAACTCTCTCTCTTTCTCTCTCTGTTTCTCTCTCGCCGTCTCTCGTCCTCTCCGCGTTCTTTCCCTAACCATTGCTTGAGCCTTTGCCAACACGAGTAGGGCCCACCTATTTGGCAACAAGATGCCTGTAGCCCAGCCAATGCGTTAGCTTCAAGAGCTGAAAGGGAGGGAAAGGAGAAAGGAGGGGGGGTTAGTGGAAAAGAGAGGGAGAGAGCCGGAGAGAGAATGAGAGAGGGAGAGCGAGAGAGGGAGAGCGGGAGAGAAAGAGTGTACGCAGTCCTGTCCGACAGCGCACACTTTGCCAAATCGCCAAGTTCCTATCTGACACATAGGCAAAGTTCAGGGGACATGTATTTCTCGTACACCAATCCTAGCTACCTTCAGTCTGCTTCCATCTCCAGTATGGCCGCCATTGCCTCATCTCACTACCCCCACCCTCTCTTTCTGCTTGCGTAACGCCACCTTGGCACAGGATGGCAAGAGAAAACACACAGCTCCAAAATCCCACCAGACCCCACAACCGGCAGCTGGTCTTGGATTTACCACAGGAACAAAGAGGGGGAAACAAACCCACCCCTTTTCCCACCCTGAGAGAAGATGCATCAATGTAATGCTGGGTGCTTTAAAACCAAAGCATATACAGTACACTGCATGTCTTACGGAGGGTAAAAGGAGGAACACCAACATATCGAATTGGGAAATGGGTACTGTTCCGGTACAACTGTCGCTATGGCGCTTTCAGCCCAATCTCATCAACACCAGTCCAATAACAGGAGAGTCTGCAAATAAATCGTTGAGCTTGATTTCTCAAAAGCCTCCAATGGCTGTGTCGTCCATGTTTGTGACTAATAATGAGTGCCTTGCCTCCATGATGCATCTCTTTCTTCTACAATTGCTGGACAGTTTGCAGAGGCATCTGTAACGGTCTGAATAAGTGGATGTCTTATTGTTCTTTGGGTTGAGTTTGCAGGGTTCGTAATTGCTGTAAAATGGAAGAACGCCTCTATTTCTGGTCCACTATTTGCAACAAAGATGATGTAAAACACATGTGTATTAGTGCACGCTCACTCTGTACTACCGATATAATCTAATCTTTAGTTAATATGCTGCAGTATCATGCACGATTTCTGCTTAATCTTAGAATGATGAAGACAGCATCACACCAGCATTTAGTAGTTGGCTTCAAGATGGTCTGGCTCACACCCATCAACTGTCACAATGCACAATAAAGGACAATATATCCCTGGGTTTCTGTTCAATTTCTGTTGCTTTCTCTAATACCCATTGTGGCAGATCACGATGAGCATCTAACAAAAGACAGACAAAACTGACATGAAAATAAGAGGAACATTTCAATTGAAGATACACATACTTTATAGGGTGAATGTGTGTGAGTCTGTGTCTGAGTCTGTGTGCGAGAGAGAGAGAGAGAGAGAGAGAGAGAGAGAGAGAGAGAGAGAGAGAGAGAGAG
This sequence comes from Oncorhynchus gorbuscha, assembly GCF_021184085.1. Taxonomy (NCBI): domain Eukaryota; kingdom Metazoa; phylum Chordata; class Actinopteri; order Salmoniformes; family Salmonidae; genus Oncorhynchus; species Oncorhynchus gorbuscha. The sequence goes on along the minus strand of NC_060188.1, from coordinate 18,717,321 downwards.
AGAGAGAGAGAGAGAGAGAGAGAGAGAGACAGAGACAGAGACAGAGAGAGAGTGGTGAGCAAATGTACCTGCATACGTGCATAAAATACAAAGACTCACACACTCACAAAATAACAGGATATTGATACAGGGAGAACAAAAGATGAGACACTATCTGGAAATCAAGACAATAACGGTTCAGGCCTTCATGAAAGAAAAGAGTGGTTTCCAGTACAGGGACCTAAGCAAAGTAGACTACCTGCAAAAAAAATTTAATACCATAATCATCCTATGAAGCACTACAGCAGATACAGTTTAATCATGCAAATATCCCACATTCAAAACTGTGATGTGGTTTTCAAGGTCCAATGAAGCCGTATTTATCTCAATATTATATCAAGTACATTACTGTGATTGTTTTCAATTAAAATTGTAAAAAATATATATTTTTAAATTGCTTCTTAGCAAAGAGCAATTTCTCATGCAATAATTGTGCTAGGGCTGCCTGGGAGTGGTCTAAGTGAAGAGCGGAACACTGAAAACTAGCTGCTATTGGCAGAGAGGTTCGTAACTGTCTTCACACTGGACACACACTGATTGAATCAACATTGTTGCCATTCCATTTGAATGAAATTATGTTGAACCAACGTGGAATAGACGTTGAGTTGACGTCTGTGCCTAGTGGGTTTGTTATTGGACTATTAACTAATTTACCGCCAGGTGATGTCACATTGCAGGCCAAAACTCTATCTCACCAAACAGTTCTTACACTTAAAAGAGCATTGTCATTATTTTCACAATTTCACAGTATTATTCCACATATTGTGGAAATATATATAAAACACTGATTATTTGTTTACTGCACTTGTCCTTTGAGGTATACAACCTTCATTGTCAGCAGTGCTCTGTTTCAATGATGATCTCCTACCTACCCACATACAACAACAAATAAACCCTCAGTAATTAGCTATATTCCTTTCCTACATATCTTCAGTATCTCCATCTCTTGTTTTGTTATTCAATAATCAATTATGCCAGCCAGCCACTGCTCCCAATCCATTTCTCTCTTTAGTAGCGGAATTTTGAAAACTGCAGCCTACCTCACCTCTCTATAAAAAAATAAGCAAGTCCTATTTTCAGACTCTTAATAAAGTAGGCAGCGCAAATCTGTGTTGGTGATTTTGGTATATCTTCAAAGTAAATAAATCACAGCACGTAGGGGGCCCACGTGGGTAAATAGGGGGGCCTGACTTGATTGGGTAACTGATGAATAAAACAATTACAAATCAAATGTATAATAAATAAATGTGACTGGTCAAGTGTGTGAGTCAGGGGCTGGGTCCACTCTCAATATTCAAAATACACCAGAGAGCATAATTCAGCCACAGAGGATCAATAGTTTCTAAAAAAAAATAACAGTGTATAAAGTGTTATCACAAGCACATACAGGTAACTGCCAAAATAAAGGAAACACCAACATAACATGTCTTAAAAGGGTGTTAGGCCACAAAGAGTTGCCAGAACAGTTTCAATGCGCTTTGGGATAGATTCTACAAGTGGACCAAAACCATGCCAGGAAAATGCACTGCACACCATAACATATACTTTGTATCCCTCATTTACTCAGCGTTTCCATTATTTTGGCAGTTTTCTGTATGTCTACAATCGGGAAGGTCGCAGTTTGTGCAGCACGCGTGCCAAATATGCAGCTTGCTGCATTGTGGCCATAGACATAGAAGGGTTTCGGAACCTCTTACTCTGGCAATTTGACTGTTAAACTCATGGATAAATTAGCAATGGCTTCCAGTCCTGACTTGAATGAGAACGGCCATATATGGATTATATTTCTATGGCTGGTTGCGGCTGTAGGTTTGCCTTTTGCACATTTCAAAATACAATCATAATAATAATAATGTTCAGTTTGGGAAACATATACCTACTGCGGAAAAGAGAAGACTACTCTCAACAACTCCCGATTACAGGCTCAAAATGGCCAGAAACAAAGACCTTTCTTCTGAAACTCATCAGTCTATTCTTGTTCTGAGAAGTGAAGGCTATTCCATGCGAGGAATTGCCAACTCACCCCATTCCATACAAATGTGCACAACCGCAACATTCAAACGAGGCTACAAAGGAAACTAATGGGACTGTAGCGACTGTGTTGACTTCAAAATCGGGGGTGTGAACTAGGTTTCTATTCAAGCGTTGATCAACATGGTAATGGCTCTATAGTAGAGGTTGACCGATTATGATTTTTCAAAGCCTATACCGATTATTGGAGGCCCAAAAAAAGCCCATACCGATTAATCAGATTATTTTTTTTAATGTATTTGTAATAATGACAATTACAACAATACTGAATGAACACTTATTTTTACTTAATATAATACATCAATAAAATCCATTTAGCCTCAAGTAAATAATGAAACATGTTCAATTTGGTTTAAATAATGCAAAAACAAAGTGTTGGAGAAGAAAGTAAAAGTGCAATATGTGCTATGTAAGAAAGCTAACGTTTCAGTTCCTTGCTCAGAACATGAAAACGTATGAAAGCTGGTGGTTCCTTTTGACATGAGTCTTCAATATTCCCAGGTAAGAAGTTTTAGGTTGTAGTTATTATATGAATTATAGGACTATTTCCCTCTATACCATTTGTATTTCATTAACCTTTGACAATTGGTTGTTCTTATAGGCACTTTAGTATTACCAGTGTAACAGTATAGCTTCCGTCCCTCTCCTCGCTCCTCCCTGGGCTCGAACCAGCAACACAACGACAACAGCCACCATCGAAGCAGTGTTACCCATGCAGAGCAAGGGGAACAACTACTAGAAGGCTCAGAGCGAGTGACGTTTGAAACGCTATTAGCGTGCACTAACTAGCTAGCCATTTCACTTCGGTTACACCAGCCTCATCTCGGGAGTTGATAGGCTTGATGTCATAAACAGCGCAATGCTTGACGCACAACGAATAGCAGCTGGCAAAACTCACAAAAGTGCTGTTTGAATTAATGTTTATGTGCCCGCTTCTGCCTACCACCACTCAGTAAGATACTTAGATACTTGTATGCTTGTATGCTCAGTCAGATTATATGCAACGCAGGACACGCTAGATAATATCTAGTAATATCATCAACCATGTGTAGTTAACTAGTGATTATGATTGATTGTTTTTTATAAGATAAGTTTAATGCTAGCTAGCCACTTACCTTGACTTACTGCATTCGTGTAACAGGCAGTCTCCTTGTGGAGTGCAACGAGAGAGAGGCAGGTCGTTATTGCGTTGGACAAGTTAACTCTAAGGTTGCAAGATTGCATCCCCTGAGTTTGAATTTGAAAATCTGTCATTCTGCCCCTGAACGAGGCAGTTAACCCATCGTTCCTAGGCCGTCATTGAAAATAAGAATGTATTCTTAACTGACTTGCCTAGTTAAATAAAGGTATATTTAAAAAAATTTATGAATTATAAAAAAATTGGCGCCCAAAAATACAGATTTCCGATTGTTATGAAAACTTGAAATCGGCCCTAATTAATCAGCCATTCCGATTAATCGGTCAACCTCTACTCTATAGTATTGGAGAAAAGTTGAAAAAACGGACCTTCCATTACATCTAGACGTGTCTTGTCGTAATTTACAACACGCATAAAGCAACTATTTCTGTCTTACAATCTCTCTCCACCAGGTGTAGAACTTCTCTCATCCTTTAAAAACAAGAAATGGACAGTGACGGGTAAGGGTATTTGTTTGTGTCATCATTGCATGCAATTTATCAAAGCCCCTGTTTACTTCTAAGATCACTTTAGCACCGCCCTAAAAACCCAATTCAAATTCGACACATTCCTTCAAATAGGTATGCAATGACACATTACATAAACTCTTTATAGTGTTTTATTTAAATTTTAGAGGAGATAAGGTGATAAGTTGGACAGATCGTGAAAAAAAGCTATTTTTCCACACAACATCTCTTGTACTCATTATCACTCTTTCATTGCCTGCTTGAATTATGCAGAAACGGGCAGTGTTTAGGTCATGTAATTGATTCTGTTGGAAAGGGGAGAACTTGTGCTTTACAATTGTATTGACATTACAGTTGATCTGGAAGTATTACGTTTTTGGGGTGCTAAAATAAGGGCAATTGTACCCATTTGAAACCTTAGGGCATAGGCCCCTGTCTTCACATTGGCACCATGTTACATTCTCCAATGAGCAAAGGTACAGTCTATGGATATCAATAATTGCTAAATGTGGTATCATACAGACTTTTTCATTCATTTACATGATTGGCCTACATTTATTTACTCACTCAAATAACGTCTAAATGGCTCCTCTCAGGCTACCTGCTGAATTGCTTGAGCTAGCCCTGCCATTTTTATCGCTATTTTCAACCAGTGTCTCAAATGGTTACCTTTGTGTCTCTCATTTCATTTATTTGTCATCATTTTCAATAACATGTCTGGACTGACAGGAAGCAGAAACATGCGGTGCGCAGGCTCTCATCCAACGAATACTTGACCCCACCTAGACCTGCTGCTCGTGACTGTTCCTAAAAGACCGCGAAAAACATCAGGCCTACAGACAAGTGTGAACTCTTAACTAACCACACCACTATGCCTTGTGTTACAACAAGCAGACAGGCCATGGTATGATATAGGCCAAATGCCACTATAGTGATTTCACACATTCACAGTAGACTACATTTCAAAATATGATGATCTAGCCTATTGAAAAACATTTCAAACTCATTAAAAATAGTGAAGTTAAGACTTTGGCCAAGACAATTAAATATGCTGCCACTGTTTTTTCCTCACGCGGCACTTACAATATTAATGCTTAAAGAGTGAAGACATCATCATCAGAGTCTGCCAAGAGGACGATGGAAATGAAGGAGCTGGAAAGACTGTTTGGCACTCCAGCCAGCGAGCCATTTGTGCCACTTTGTCACCGTCAGTAAAATCCAGTTTCAATTAATAATAGCAGAATAAACCCAAGCACCTACAAATAAATGTAGCTAAAAATCCAAACTGGCAGGCTAAAATCTACTAAATTGTACAATACAATTGGTTGCATAAATATGTATAGGCCTAGGCCTTGCCTAGGCTGTATAGAAAGTGATTAATTCACGGATGGAAAATTTCTTGAATGGCCAAACTCATTAGTAAACTATATTTACCCCAGTAAGTGTTGGGAATAGTGTATGCAAATACTTCAGTGTGCTTATAGGCCAGTTGAAATGTGTTGATATGTTCATTCAAGAGAATATTGATTGGGATATGTGCCCTTTCATGGGAGAGCAATTGCCTATATATTTAGGCCTATTCAAAAACATGATATAAAACATGTTAATCAATAGCATAGACACCAAATGTAGCCCATTAACCTACTCAAAAACTTTAGTTCCAAGTTGTGCGAATATAATATTTTAGCAGAGGCGAAGAGTCTGCACTCACATAGCACGTGTTATAGGCAACTCTACCTGTTGCCTCATACAAGTTAAACATGCAATTTATACAAAAATAAAGTGTTTCAGTTAAACAAATAAAACAATGTGTATTATATTAACATAACAGAAAATGTTCAACGTGACTACATCCATGGAGAAACACTTTTGGACTGGTATTTCTCGATACTTTTTGCATCTGGATGACAGAAGGAGACCTGCCAAGTGCAGATGAACTCTTTCACTGGCATTTTAAAAGAAGGTCTACACAAGTCTATATGGAAAATCAGGAAACATTGAACTCAGGATTGGATAAATTAGACTGCTGTATAAATTAGGGTACATTTGTTTTTCATAAAAAACAACAACATATGCCTGGTTTTTTTTCAGACATAATATAGGCTTTCTACATGGATTGGAAGTTTCTATGATGTTTTAGTTAGGTCAGGACTATGTGTCAGTTTTTCCAATTTCTTGTCTATTTTCTTCATACATCAGTAGGCCTACTTTGGATAAGTATTCCGAAGTTTAATCCAGAAAGTTGTTTCAAAGTGTGTTGCTTGTACATTTCACTTATTTTGAGGAACGCCAGCACCTGTACTCTATTGGTCACTTTAATAATGGAACACTGGTCACTTTAATAATGTTTACATACTGTTTTACTCATTGCATATGTATTTACTGTATTCTACTGTATTCTCGTCAATGCCACTCCGACATTGCTGTTCTTAAAATTTAGATATTTCAAAATTCTATTATTTTACTTTTAGATTTGTGTGTATTGTGAACTGTTAGATAGTACTGCACTGTTGGAGCTAGTAACAGCATTTTGCTACACATTTTGCTACACTTGCAATACATCTGCTAAATATGTCTAGGCGACCAATAACATTTTATTTGATTTGATTTTGATACGGAAATTCATAAGTATAAATGCTTAGGAAATGTATAGGCCTATGTCTAGGCTAAGTGTGCGACTTTCGTTGATATGAACATATTCAGCAGATTCACTGGCAGAGAAAAACCTTTAGGTTTAGGGATATGATATGGAGGTATGGAGGTAATGAATATGGAGGTAATGAAATAATTTGTTGTAAAATAATAAAAAGAGTCCTTATGTTTTCAACAAATGGTTTCGATTTTGATTTCTTCATACAGCGGGAAGTTTAAAAGATAAAGGCTAATAATCGAAAAACCAACAAACACCTTTAAAATCCCAGAATGTGCTCCTTTATAGCCTAACTAAAATATATCATTTATACTCATACCACTTTTCAAAATCTAAACCTTTTTTCCGCTGTTATCTTCAAATCCGCATTTTTTTCCTGAGTTAAGCATTTTATTTTCAACTTTATTTAACCAGGTAGGCCAGTTGAGAAAATCTTTATTTAAACAGGTAGGCCAGTTGAGAACAAGTCCTCATTTTCAACTGCGACCTGGCCAAGATAAAGCAAAGCAGTGCGACACAAACAACACATGGAATAAACAAACATTACAATCAATAACACAATAGAAAAGTCTATATACAGTGTGTGCAAATGAGCATAATCTATGGTGACAAAATATGAACAATAACAGAACTTCAATACAAATGTAAATGAGGTTTACACCCCATTTTCACCCAATTTTGTACGAACCTGAAGAGAAACTTCATTAGCATAAACATTTAAAGAATTTGTCCAGCGACATAATGTGGAATTTGCTTTTGTATAATCATTCTCTGAACTTCTTGTAAATGTTCTTAACACAATATATCCACGACTAGGGGAAAGGGCGCAAAAGACTCACATCTCGTCTAAGCACTCCTTTCCAATTAACTCCAACAAAAAGTGTAAATTGAAAAAGTTTCAAATAAGCCTTTAAGCCGTTAAGACGTTTTTCTGTATTGTCTGATTTAGTGCAAACCTACACCAAGACAGCAATGCAACGTTCTTTGAAAACGAATAGGCAATGAGCGCAGGCAGCACAACGTTGAGTAAACTACAGTGAAATTCAACCTTTGCGAATTTACGCGTTTGACAACCATCCATTTTTCGTTTAAAACATTTAGTAGGCCTACTTGGATGCCATTTGTGTGCATCGGATACAGAAAGGGTTTTATTCGTTGGCTTTAGGGAAACATGGACAGCGATGTAAAGGGGTGATTTGTTCCACAGGTCGTGCGAGTCCCTGTACGCAGAGCAGAGGTGAGCACAAACAGTTTGCAGCAGCCTATTCTCTAACTTTGAGAACAGGCGAGTGGTGTCATTGTCATTACTTGCTGGATACCTATATGGTGAATCATCCACTTGAAACACAACGTTTTGTTTTTCTCTCACAACGTGAGAGTGGTATGGAGAGGTCTCCAATGAACACCTCTGCTACTTTAGAGATGGCCATTAGCAGAGTTGACGACGGGGAGGGACTCTACGTTAAAAGCATTTACAGAAGGGGCAGGTCGCCTCTCAGTGATCCTGCGTTAGCGACATGTGAATAATACAAATTCATAAAGGTAATCAAACAAGGAAATTAAACAGTGTATCTGTGTTTCCAATAGCAATATCGGGCTCCTTATCCAACATTATAAATGGACACTTGACTATGGTCAAGGCCAGATAAGATATGTGGTTGTCTCATACTTCAGGCAGGCCCATCCCACTGGCCACAGACATCAGTTCAACGTCTCATGTTAAATTACATTTGGTTGAGTACGTGAATTCTCTATTAAACCCCTCAAAAATATAGGGTAAAAGTTGGGCGTAAAAAAATAAGAAATTCCCTTACGTTGATTACTTTTTGCAAATCCGATCAGTTTTCCACGTCATCACATTGAATTCATTATTTTATTGAAATGGCGGAGAAACGACGTTGATTCAACCAGATTTTCAACCAGATTTTGCACAGTGGGATAGGTCAATAGCAGAGTAAAGGAAATGTCATAATTATATGACATTTCTAAATCATTTTCAAAAATGTACAATTCAACTGAATACATGAACAACATTAGGCGAATAGGTCTATATTTTGATAATAGATGCATTGCAGTATTACACGTTTTACAACAGAATACAATTGTCTAGGATCAATGATGATGCATAAAAATGTCTCAGAAATGTGTTTGTCAAATAGAACAATCTGAAATGTTTCTGACCATACAAACAACAACTTAGTCTTCCGTCAGACAACCAGACAATCCATTAACCATGGTAGAAAGATACCTGAGCAGCACAGGCCTCATTCTCATCTCATTAGACCAATTATGCCATGGTCTGTCTGGATAACCTGAGAGCCTGTCTCTTCATTAGAGAGATGTGGGCCTGGTGTGGCTCACTGCTGTCCTCCCCTGACCAGCTGAGTGTCCCTGACCCTGGATGCTGGCAGACCCTGACCCTGCCGGGCCACACAGAGTAGAAGAGGTAGGGCGGGCGGCAGTGGAGGCTTAGTCAGCCAGGCCAGGCAGACACATGCAGCAGCTCCTGGGTGAGTGAGAGACACATGGCCGCAGGGGGATGCCATGCCAGCCCAGGCACGTAGGCATGCCAGTGTACTGACACACCATCACTTCAGGGACATCCAAATTATATGCACAGACTTATGTGCAAATATGTACATGTAACCTAAGTAGTAAGTAAGCAAGCCTTGTCAGAGCCAGAACGACCCATAGAGCCATTACGTACATGTAATAATATAATAATAATAATATAATATATATGTAACATATAGACCCTAAATGACCAACACATCCACAGACATGAACGTCATATACACAAAGTGACATATACACTCAAGATGCCATTCATACAGGCTTTGCCATTCTCAGAGGGTAGTAGGTGTGTGTCCTTGCCTGGCTCCTGCCACAGGTACGCGTGTCAGTTTGGTCTGCCCCTTCCTACATGGCTCTGAGGGTGCAGGTGAGTAAGGGACAAAGGCGGCATATGCCAACAGTGACACTGGCACACTGTCAGTCAGCACGTTCTCCCACGCACCCACACCCCTACGTTCCTGTGGATCTCCTCCGAAGTCCTGTCAATCCTCTGTTTTAACACATTCATGTCTGTAAGTGCCAGTGCCATCCATTCACCTCCCAATACCTCACTATCAGCCGCCGCATCTGGGTTCAAATCTAGTTCTTTCGGGATTGAGGACATAGGCTAAAGCTCTACTGAGCCCCCCATTTACCTCCAGTGTTTTCCATTGTGATTAGTATAGGCTACAGTGAGAGTACAGTGCCAGCCTCGTAACTCTCCATTGTAATCAGCGTAAACAATTCTGTTAACCATTAAACCAGAAAAATAAGGAGAGAGTGAAAATTCAACCTAAAGGGGGAAAAAGCAAAACCCTCCCCACAATCTTACTCTCTCTGTGGGCAAGCAAGTGATGTGTAAAGGCTTTTGAAGTGCAGCGCTAGCGTTCGTTGTAATTATCTCAGTTTACAAACCAGCGCGTTACTATGTGTGAAAAATCTGCAAGCAATTTGTGGTGCTGCGTGCTCACAGGCCCAGGGTTGGCCGGGGAGCCATCAGAGGGAGGCACGAACGGCACATTCCAGCCCCACGCAGGGTCGTCACCTCACAGCCACGCCACGCTGCTGCAGGGGCTAGTACTACCACCACCTCTCCTCTCCCCAGCCCACTCCACAGTACCACTGACATCTATATCACACTGCACTACCACATAGTTGACTGGAGTACTCATGAGGCGGTGTTAGATATCGAGGTATGGTTCCAATAGACTCCCCAGAAGATTTATCTTGAGCTTTAAAGAACAAATCAAGCCAAGGATCATTAAGCAAACAGCACCGGCCTGAATTAACATTAAAATGTTTGTGTGCCATGTCAAGACCTGAAACCTTTCTGAAAACATTGAGATCCAGGTGAACCCAATGATCTAAACCATTTTGTTTTCGTAATGGTGTACAGAGATATCAAATTGATATTATTCTGCCTTTAGTTATAACGCAGGCTGAAACTTGTTTTGTGTTCCAGAGAAACGATGGGATATTATTGACAGGATGTGCAGGGAAATATTTTAAACAAATTTAGCAACACATGAGTATGTTTACATAAAGAACAATACTGATGATGGCTAATGATGTCATACTAGTGAGTAGACCCTTTAAAACCGGTGAGAAGGCTACTGTACAGAGGACAAGGCATATCACCACAAGGTCTGCCTTCATGAGGGTAGCAGTAGTAGCACTTGAGGTTTCCACTTGAACCTCATCACATGCCCCCCCCCCCCCTCCTCTCCTGTCCCTCCTCTTCCCCCTAGCCCCACGCCGCTGTCTAGAAAGAATGTTTAGTTGAATAGGGAAACCACCGCCCTGCTTTCAGTGACGGTGCTGGCGGCACGCCGTGCTGTGACAGGCTGGCTGACTCTGCACCAGACAACATGTTTATCTCCTCAGAGAGCCGTCGACGGGCCGCAGCTACCCAGCCGCTGTCGGCCTCCATTAAGAAACACTGAACCTCTGGAGGACATGATTACACTAAAGGAAGGACTGTTTAGCAATCAGTTCTGGCGTTGTGAATTAAAATTGAAATGTATTCATCACAGAAAATAACGTCCACAGTTCCATTCACCAATTAAATCTCAATTCATCTCCTTAAACCCTGGTAACAATCCCACAAACGATGGTCTGCGAGGCTAAAATATATGGCTAATGACAATTTACTTGGCAGCTCACTGAATATGTCCGTCACAAAAAGCAATGTTGTTTTCAGAAATCGAAAGTATTTTTTTTAACTTGATAGGGCCTGATTTAATTCATAGCACATTGCCTACTGTTATCTCTATGGCCCAATTCATGTAGTTGGGAGAACTTTTTATGAGCATTGTGACTCATACCAGAGCTCAGAGATCTGAACAACGTTCCACAGTCTAAATAGAACCCACTACATGTCCTTTTGATTCAGAATCTCAACACTACATGTCCTTTTGATTCAGAATCTCAACACTACATGTCCTTTTGATTCAGAATCTCAACACTACATGAAAAGAGGGGTCTCACGTTCATGTGTTAACTTGCTGCTTAAATAAAGCTAAAGGGCTTTATTCCACTTTCAAACAGTGCAGGGTAAGAAATCAAAGGGGTGTCTAGTAATTAAAAAACACATATGCCCCAAGAGTACAGTATGACGCATCATTACAGTCTCCGTCGTAACTACAGGCTTTATGGGTAACAAGCTAGTCATACCCAAGGACAGAAATAACAAGCCCATGCTAGATAATCGTCCCTTTCACGCTCTACTATTATGACATCATCAGTAGTGCAGCCAGTGCGGCTGCAGCATTGTGACTCTGGGGTCCTCTCTGATTGAGCCAGACCCGTGGAGTGTTGTCTGTGGGGGCGGAGTCCACTTTGGACTGGGTGTATTTTGATTGGAGGGCAGGGAGAGGCCACCGGCAAATGACTCGGTCTCCTTCTCTGTTCTGTGGTCCATTTGTCTTGAGGATATATTAATGCCTATGCAGTAAATTAGCATTTAGTATTACATTGGCTAGGTATGGGTAAGGCAGTAGAACTGTCTAGACCAGGATCTGCTGTGAACCCATGGAGGATCATACAGCTTACTAATAATGTGCTTTAGGGTTAGGAAGAGTTAGCATTTTACAAGCCACTCTAAATTGCAAGATGTACTGATTACATATAAGCATAGACTGAGAAACATGTGAGGAGACAATCATGGCTTGAACAAAAAACTCACACATGCACAAACAGGGAATCACACTACTCTTGCAGAGTGTTGAACGCTTTGCAATCAAAGAAATAAAGGGGCAATCTAGCACACAATCAAACTAGAGATTTATCCAGCTCTCCTGCCAACAGCCAGGGCCCTCCTCTTTCTGAACAAGGGATGCACTATTGACTAAATTTACCCCACCCCCCCCTCTCTGTCTTTCTCCATCTCTCATTTTTTTCTCTCTCTCTTCAGTCTTCCCTCTGCCAGTCGGTGAGGCGTGATGCCAACCCTTTCCACAGCCGGGCACACTGCCCTGTCCTTTATGCAAATGCTTTGCCGCCATCCCAAACTCACAACCCCCACTGTCTCACCCTCCATGTCTGTGCCCTTCTCTCCCCCCTCTGTCTCTATGTTTCTATCTCTCTACCATTCTCTCTCACATGAGGAAACTGAGAACCAGCTATTAGAGTCTTGCTTCCGAGTCCTCCATGAGGCCTGCTGATCTGCAGTCAGTCACACCTGCACGGTTCTTGAGTAAGGCCAAAACACCCTGTACTTTGTTTTACTGCTGCTGAGGGCCAATTACACAAATGGGGGTATGTTTAATAGAGGTGCAGCTCATGGACACTCCTGTAGGTGTGTCTGCAATAGGTCCAATAAAGGACTGCCTCTGCTAAGAAAGAGAGAAAGTGTGTGTGTGTGTGTGTGTGTGTGTGTGTGTGTGTGTGTGTGTGTGTGTGTGTGTGTGTGTGTGTGTGTGTGTGTGTGTGTGTGTGTGTGTGTGTGTGTGTGTGTGTGTGTGTGTGTGTGTGTGTGTGTGTGTGTGTGTGTGTGTGTGTGTGTGTGTGTGTGTGTGTGTGTGTGTGTGTGTGTGTGTGTGTGTGTGTGTGTGTGTGTGTGTGTGTGTGTGTGTGTGTGTGTGTGTGTGTGTGTGTGTGAGAGAGAGAGAGAGAGAGAGAGAGAGAGAGAGAGAGAGAGAGAGAGAGAGAGAGAGAGAGAGAGAGAGAGAGAGAGAGAGAGAGAGAGTGAGAAAGAAAGAAAGAGAGAGAGGGGGAGGGAGGGAAGAGATTAAAATGATTCATGTGATGATATTAAATAGAGCCGCTTCACATAACCCACATGTACCATTATCTAGCAGTCATTGACGTGATTATGACTCAATTCCCTTTCATCATCCAAGAGAAAGTATGGAAGCTATTTTAATAGACAAGACAGGTACTTGTTTGTTTCTTGTTTCATAGATGTAAATCAATAAATAAATAATGTTCTCTTTGAGGTTCAAGAAAGTGCATTAATGCGATTTACGTTCAAGCATAATGTCTATATATCTGAAAAGAAAATGGTAACTGTGTAACAATGGTACTATCGTCCTCATTGTCGTTGTTGCAGTGAACCAAACATGAGATAAGAACCCCAGACGTGCTTCATGGTTAGTCCCAGTGGTTAGTCCCAGACAGGTAGACAGAGAGGGTTAATCAACCAATAGAGAGACTGAAGGAAGAGCCTCCTTCATGTCAGCAAAGTTAAGCTTCCTCTGCTGCCATCCCCTCTAGAGCGGAAGAACGTTGAGGATGCCGACAATGAGGGCCGGGGTCCACACACGCCGGACACAGCCACACACAGCACAGGAAAGCAACTCAGGCTAACACAAACACTCACAGAGACACACCACTGTCTGGTCTTCTTGTGTGGCCTGTTCATAGAGTAGGCCTACATGGACATACTGTGTAGGCACTCACTGCATCAGAGCATACCCCTTATATTTACATGAACCAACTGACAACAAATAAAACTTAAGCAAAAAAGCTAATGTTACTAAACTCAATTTGTGTGGGGCTGAACTAATATACAGATGAATTGTATTCATGCCAATGTCAACCAAAGAAATCCTCATAAAGGCTTCTGGTCAATGAATGTAAAGATGATGACTCATTTATTCTGTGTTTATAAGCCTGTGCCACATAGTAGAAGGAAAAGCCCCAGATAACCAAATGCAGAGACTTCTTTAAGCAGACTAAGTTAGCAATAAACATTGACAAAAAAGGCTATACAATGGTAAACTTGCCATGTGTCATACAATGGCAGCTCTGATTTTCTCAGTCCGCATAAACAAATAATTAAAATAGGAGGTGGGTGATGTTGTGGGGAGTGAGAGACATGAACACTGTTTTCCTATTGGTAAATGCTACTGCCCACATCCCTTTCCCTTCTTCCTGTAGAGACTTCCTTGTGTTCAATTACTGTAATAACGTTTCAGCAACCTTCCAGTGCTAGTACATGATGGAGGTGATGAAAAACTAAGAGGGAACAATGTTTTATTTTTTTCCCTAGCCTGCTGTACAGAAAAGTTGCACCTGAAAGACATGTTAGTTCTGTGTGCCTTTACAGTATCTGTCTGCCTGTATCAACAAGAGCATGATAACAGTGATATCCTGATTAATCTCCAGCTCCAACACATTATGGGCATAGGACAAGAGGTCAGATATGTTAAAATGACCTCAATCAAAACCCCAACTAGTTTTACTAGGCGTAATACAGAAAGTGCTCCTCATTCTCATAAGAGATCACGGAGCAGACTCCAAATAAAACAAAGCTTTTATACTCCAATATCATGATAGTTTGTAATTAAACTATTAAACTCAACCCAATCCTAGACCAATGAAAAACAGACCGTCTGTGTGGTGGAGGGAAATGAATGAGGCCTTTTCTTTCAGAGTGGAGATCAGAACCCCTAACTCTGGGATTTTGTGCTGTTGCCTTTCTCCCCCTGGAGGGAGTAATTAGGTTATGGAAGACAACTGCGGCATTGTTTTAACAGTGGAGGGATTGTACCGGCCAAAGTCCCACCAGCGACATGCTTCTCTCTCTCACAACAAAAAATGTCAGATGGATTCGGAGGAGGCAGACATCTTTCTGGTGGCTGTTTTTGGTTGGAGTTGGGTTGGGTTCTGTCTGTTTGTGCAGAGCCACTGTTAGGGAGGGTATCCCATGTATCCACTGACTTGGCAACAGAAACAAATCCTAACTAGAGTAATATGGTTATGATGCATTCACATTCCTTCCTGTCCCCTAGGAAATACAATACGCTTATATTGTCTGTTTTAATCACACTCCGCTTCCAAGGAGAGAACACAACCAGCCATGGCTATAAAGAGTCTTTCTCAAATATACATAGAGCTCAGTTACAGTAAATATGCAACGTGTTGATTGATGGGGGGGGGGGATCTAACAATTCACATTGGTTAAAAGAACGGCTTGGAGCGCTAACCGACCTACTGTATTGCCCACAGACTCTCTTCTCCATGATTGTTTTTACTTCGAGCAGTTGCTGCTGCAAATGTTTTAGATTTTAAAGATGGATGCACATTGCCCTTGAATGCTCACTGAAACATATACTTTAATCACTCAGGCTCAAACATGTTCTATGCAAATGTAGCGGCTTTAAGAACGTGCTGTAAGCTCACTTCAGGGCTAGCTTGAAATGTCGCGGAAGGAGCCATTCAATTGGAACCTTTTGATTGGCTCAACCCTTTGGAGCATTGTCAATGGCGGTCACGTGTGTTGTGAAGCAGAGGATCACTGGTTCGCACCCAGTATGGGGCAGTCGGAGGAAGCTAGGCTGTTAGCAGCACATTGACCCTCGGTTACACAGTCAAACACACACACAGCTAACTCAAGCACATCCTACAAAGCAGATCAACTACAGACATGTCTTTAGGTCAGGAGCTCTTCCATCTAGTCTGAAGATGATGAACATAAATCTCTAACTTAAAACCCCACTATAATGTACACATCTGCACCCGCCTAAGCCATTCCTACTTTATCATACATTTTAGTAGCATGACCAGGACATACAGGGAATTGCGGTCCCCACAAGAGTCCTAACTCCAAGTCGGGAACTATCCTTATTTGGGTAATGGAAAAGACATGACATGACAGATGAAAACAAACGTGTAGGGATTTGATGTAGATATTCAACACCATTTGATGGTCCATCATGTCTAGACTTGACAGTCCCCATAATATGCTGCAGATGGCAAAACGTAACTTAACTGATGACGATAATGATATGTGTTTGGGTTGTACAAGGTTATTCTCAAGACATCCTGTGCCAAAAAGACTGACATAAACTTGACACTTTAGACAGGGGTTGTAGTTTTTTCCTCATTCTCTTTTCAACAAAGCACTAAAAACTGAGACCATGACAAGAGCACATTGTTTCTCCATTCAGATCGTGAGTGGTCACATGAGAAAGTGCTTTAAAATAAATTATACCTCAAACAAGCAGACATCTTATTAAGTATGGGAACGGGCTGATCAAGGAGCAAAGCAACGCTGGTGTTCTAAACTCCTGCATATGTTTGAAGGAGAAGCTTTTTCCCACTTTGTGAAAACAGTGCGAGTTGGTACACAGTTCCTTGAGTTTCAACAGTGATGTCATGAAGTCCCCCATTGAACCTGGTGGTGACATATGTAGGCTTGACCTTGTTTTTCTTCATGCATTGTTGTTACATACAATCTGTATTTTTGACAAAAATAAACGTAATGTGACGTGAACGTCTGGCTGTAGCCTACTTAACATAAACCTTAAAGTATTGCACATTTAAAAAATACAAAAAATTCACTGAAGGGGGTAACATTTTCCACTCAAATTGAAAGGTTTCCATGTCAAAAGCAACACTCTGGCTTGAAGTCATTTTCAAAGCCCCAACAGTGAAGTGAAGTTCAGAGTACTGTGGATACCTTTTCCACATTGAGTAGCAGCAGTTATTTGTGTTTGACTACTACCAAGGGCCGTGCCCTGCTCTCCACACTACTCTCAGTATGGCCTACAGCCACAGCCAGCAGACCCTCACAAGAATCTCAGGACACACACACACACCCTTTCTGTGTTTGCTCATAGCTGCTAGTCCTCCTCAGAGTTCATGTAAGGTAAAGAAAGATATGTTATATTATGCGTATAGATTTTCCACCACTGGCCAGGGCCCAACTTCCTGCTCTGAGGAGAGAGCTGCAGTGCTTTGTTCCCAGGGCGATAGCGAATCCTCGCTGGACCGGGTGGCCAAACAGCACAGACAGAGTGACAGAGAAACAGACAGCAAGAGACAGAGAGACAGACAGAGAAACAGACAGCGAGAGACAGAGAGACAGACAGCGAGAGACAGAGAGACAGAGAGACAGAGAGGCAGAGAGACAGACAGACAGACAGACAGACAGACAGACAGACAGACAGACAGACAGACAGACAGACAGACAGACAGACAGACAGACAGACAGACAGACAGACAGACAGACAGACAGACAGACAGACAGACAGACAGACAGACAGACAGACAGACAGACAGAGAGAAGGAAAGAGAGAGAGAGAAAAAAGAAAGAAAGAAAGAAAGAAAGAAAGAAAGAAAGAAAGAAAGAAAGAAAGAAAGATAGAAGAACCTGAGACCAACAGATGTGCAGCCTTGCCAGCCTAAGATACTGATATTGTTGTTTATGATCCTTGTCTCTTCAACTTCTAATTTTCCTTTTAACTTGTGTTTTTTTTCAGCTCTTGAAATAAGGTTACAAGTGCTTTTGTTACAGCTTGACTTGAGGATTTGTTAGAATCCAAACGGCAATGCTCCACCACCCGTCCCCAAGACAGGAAAACCTCTTCCCTCCAAGTTTAACCCATTAAATGCTCCATTTATCCCGGTGTAGATCATTCTCATTCCTTATTAAAATATGTAAGCAAAACGTATTTTTTACTTCGATGTACACTTTTAGTTATAAAGTGATCATTTTCAGATTGGTAATCTTATCCAGGATCAGAGTTCCAACTCTCAGCTGCATTCATCACACCCTAGGCTAGAAAAACAAAACCGATTCTATTTCAACACACTAACTCAATGAGGTATAACAAACAGGAAACACGATTAAAGTAGTGTCATTAATTGAGCCAAAACCCACAAATCAACTTTCACCTAGATTCACCTGATCATCAGAAAGAGTTGCAAAATGGCAACATTACATGAGAACAATATGTGACGTCATTGGGTGACGTCTTCACTTTACAACTACCCTAAACTTCTCCCCTCGCCCAACCACCACCACTCCCCACATTCATTGTTGTGAGATGAGGTATTTTGCAGTTGTCTGCTAATGTACATAATTGTCTCTTCAGCCACAGCCAGGTGCAGGGAGAAGTGCTAATGCAGTATGTTTCCACAGTCACATTTGGGGGAGGTTAGGGAGTGAAGTGCCATATGGGTTAGGAGTCAGTCGAGGAGCTGGCACACATGGTACGCTGGCAACACAACAGCCCCCCTCCTCCCCCACCAACACCACCTCCCCAATCATCACTCTGGTCTAGTGGTGCTGGCTGTGATTTTGACGGTCGGCACCAGCCTGACAAGGGAGAGTCAAGAATGCACACCTGCGCCTCGTGCTTAAGTGTGTGCAGGTGTGGGAAGTGTTTGAGCGTGTGTGTTTGCCGGTGTATGTGTCCATTAATGCATAATGCATAAAGCCTGAGAGGGTTTGAATGTGCATGTATGTGTGTCTGTTTTCACTCACATACTGTACGTATGTGTTTTGGATGGGTGTGTTGAAATAGATGTGGAGATATTACCGATTCAGAGGCAAGATTGTGCCATATTTGTGTGAGCTTGTGCATGCTTGGTTATTAGTGTGTGTGTGTGTGTCTGGTAGGGAGAGAGAGCGAGCAAGAGGGAGGAAGAGGGGTAGATAGATCTCAGATTTCATACAGATGAATCCAACAGCAATGTAATGAGGGGTCTATATATTTAGATCAGTGGGAGTTGAGGTCAGTGACCAGACTGCTGTCCCCACCTCCATAACAAACAACAGGCCCCTACTGTAGTGACCTTCAGTGGGGTGTCAATGAGCAGCAGCAGAGACCTGTGACATGCCAAAACAATGGATCTTCATGCTCTTTCTCATATTACCAATCACACACTTGATGTGAGGTTTATGCTCCGTATGAGACAAACAAACCCAAAACATTTTGAGGTATTTGATATTAAGAGCACATCCACCAGCTTTTATAAATCACTTAGAAATCCATTACAGCACTACTACTGATAGACTTAGGAGTCTACATTTATGTCTAGAGCAGACTCCCTCCGTGTTGTTAAGCTCCATACAATCCCCTCAATTCTGAATTGTGTGGCACTTTTCAATTCAAACACTGCCATTACACCACACTACAGACCTAGTGGAGTGTAACAGAGTGCTAGTGGGTGAGGTCTGCATATCTCACCGATGCCCTCTGAGATAGGGCCCATCAGGCAAAAACACTAGGACTTATCATCTCCCCCACACTAACACTCCACAGGGGATGGGTAGAGAACAGAGAGAATGTTGCATGGTGAGAAATAAATGGCAAAGGAAATAAGACCAACATACTGTAGACCTTTTTAACTGTCAAAACACACCATGGCATGCCTATCTCTGCAAACCCAAGCAGCCACACCCTCTCTTACACAATTACCACCAACCTCACCATATCCTCTCACTTCCAGATAAACTAGTTGTCAGACAGTCAGTGGTCTAAATATTAGATAATAGGTGATAATAGGTGATAATAGGTGATAATAGGTGCTCCACTCTTTAGATGCATGACTAATCATGGAAAGCACATACTGTACCAACGTGTCAGTCCATCCCATGCAGCTGCCTTATTGCCCACAGCTCCTACAGAGCTGGGATCCTTCCCTCCATCCCTCTGTTGATTTGTATGGGAAAGCCACATTTTCACTTTAGCCCCTTCTCTCTCCCATATTGTACAGACGTATTTGTGTGTGCCTATGTATATTCTAGCTCAATTATGTCATTTGTGCTTGTGTGTGTGTGTGTGTGTGTGTGTGTGTGTGTGTGTGTGTGTGTGTGTGTGTGTGTGTGTGTGTGTGTGTGTGTGTGTGTGTGTGTGTGTGTGTGTGTGTGTGTGTGTGTGTGTGTGTGTGTGTGTGTGTGTGTGTGTGTGTGTGTGTGTTCTGTAGCCATGGCAACAGCACAACATATCAGCGACCACGGAACCGCACTGGGGCTAAAGGCATTGCCAGGGTTCTGCCAAAGCATAATCCATGCCAGGGGTGACATGAGCGAAGGGAAAGGCAGGAGGGTGGAGACGGCAGTGCGGCGCATGCATGCGCGCGCGCGCACACACACACACACACACACACACACACACACACACACACACACACACACACACACACACACACACACACACACACACACACACACACACACACACCACTCTTTCTGCACACACACTGGATATCCTCCTATTCTTCTTGGCTGGAGACTCCCATGGCAATAGCAATAGGAATCCATTCTCCACGGATGCTAGGACAGCTGTGCAGATACTGAATGAGACTCAGTTGGTTTGGGCTTTTCTGCATGCAGCTTGAGATAAAAACTACATGGTACTTAATTCAAATCTATATTCCCTCTTGCCAAAATACATCCAATTCATCCAGTCTTTGTCTTCCCCATCACACAGTGTACTGAATTCTACATAAAATAGACAGACATGTTTTGGAGATACAGCAGTGGACAACATGGACTTACAAAGTCTGATGGAAAATGTTCCAAAAACATTTATCAACAAAACCTTGATATGTCCTGTAAATATTCTTGATATGTTCATTAAATGTTAACAAGTCGGGGCATCCAAAGGTCCAGGACACAGTACCTCCTCCCTGAGGAATAGATAACAGCACCAGCCACCAGCCAGCCCATATCTGTCATTACAGAGACCAGGGCTTTGCCACCTCATTGTTTATGGCTGTTTGAATTTGCCAACTCCACCACCTACCAACCAACCACCAAAGGAGACTTGAGGCCGCCGGTGGTGGTGGTGGCCTGGTAGGAATGAATAAGTAAAGGGAACACAATGTCCTTGTGAGCGTCTGGCATTGTGGCCTGCCGCTGTCCCCATTACATGATGGGAAAAGAGCCACCCGCTGCCACGAGACACCTACAAGGCCATTGGGGGACTCCGATTTCACCGTAACTCCAACCTTCAACAAGGGATAGAGGAGGAGAACATAATAATGTTCACATACCCATTAAATTAATTACTGACTTGGGCTGGCTGGAACACATGGGTTATTATTCTACTGGCTCACTCCAATGGCTATATTCCACACCAATCAGAAAAGCACTATCAGACTACATACATTCATTGCATCATTCTGATTGGCTTTATTGCAGGGCAGGGGGCTTGCTCTCTGCACAACTGAACTCAAGCACAGTAATATAATAATTCAATATGTCCGCCATTGAAATTCTATAAAAGTCATGAAAGCCTACTTTTCTTCCCACTGAAATTCAGTGTTTTGGAGCTCTACACTTTGGGTATTTGTTTTTGCTCCATAGATTAACCACAGTCAGTGCTGTCCGAGTGCCTCTTAAACATCAGTATAAAACATCATTGCCATTCAGCCTAAAAAAATGTGGATCCTGGTCCAGTGATAACCACACAGTGGCCTAATCGCATTCGGACGTAGGACGGAAGGTTCTGGTGTGTGTGTGTGTGTGTGTGTGTGTGTGTGTGTGTGTGTGTGTGTGTGTGTGTGTGTGTGTGTGTGTGTGTGTGTGTGTGTGTGTGTGTGTGTGTGTGTGTGTGTGTGTGTGTGTGTGTGTGTGTGTGTGTGTGTGTGTGTGTATGGGGCTGTTTGTATGAGTGTGTATCTTTACTTCAAAAAATCCAACATTTCTGTTTATTCAGACTGTAGTTCCATCAGATTTTAATCCCCTGAACAGCTGTTCCAACTCATTTTCCAGGCCTGGGGAGAAAGAGGGGATAGGACAGGAGGGGTGGGGGGGGAGAGGTTAGAGGAGGGGAGGGGTGAGGAGAGGTTGGAAGGAGACGGGTGAGGAGAGTAGGAGGGAGTGGAGGACAGGAGGGGAGAAGAGAGGAGAGGAAGGGGATGGGTGAGGAGAGTTTGTAAGGCCACCTCACAAAATGTCTACATGGAGGTTTCAGTGGAATATGTTTAAATTCAAAACACCATGCCTGATAACAACTGATAATGACATAGATTATATGTGTCTACCTTCATGCAGCAACACACAGTAATACATACTCATTTAGGCCTAACCTAATTTAGGATAATTTAGGGCAGTGAATTAAGCCACAAATGTAGGCATGAAGGTAATTAAGACAAAGGTGAATTATTTAATGATCTGCAATACAAAGATGACTTGCAACAAGAAATATGTTCCTTAGGACTTAATTGTTTCGAAATATTACAAATATCTGTTTAGTCTTTCTGTCTCAAATATGCATGCAAATAATGGGTTAATGATAAAACATTTTGGGTTTGCCACTCAAGGGTTAATTGCATGAAAATGGGAAAAGCAAAATACATTTTCAAGGCAACAAGTTTGCAAATTTTAGATGACATCCTGAAATTATGTGACTTACTTTTGCTAAACATTAGGCCTATCTGCTTGAATGGACGGCTAGTAGGCTACTTTCAGCCAATCGGTGCTGCGGGGCTACAAACTGCAGAAATTAGGCCTATAACGAAACTGTATTAAATAGCCATCTTGTTCTTTCTCCGCAGTTAACTTTTGGTTTATGTATGTTAAGCTTTTTAAACAACTTAGTAGGACTTTAGGCCGAAGGCAAAAGTGATTGACTAGCATTGAGTTGTCTAAAAAAAACGGGCCAATATATTTTTGGGCCTTGTGCCCATACCTTGACTGTTTTTCAACAAAGTCCGAACGTGTGGGAAATACATTTAGCAAATGATGCTTCCTTTCAATAAGATGAATGGTTAAGTTAAACGAACGTTTTTTAATTTTTAGTATTAAAAAAAGTAATATGGGCTACAACAACATATGGTAACAATGCCTAATAAAATTTATATAACACACATTAAAATATATATGCCTTAAAATAAATAATAGGGCAACACTTACCACTAATGGATTGTTTAGAAGGTGAGTAGTGCAATACTTTAGTGTCGCGAGGGTGTTAAGAGGTGTGAAAAGCATTCCCGCGCAGGGGTCACCGTCCCGCGAGCAGGAGAGCAAAGAGAAGAGGATGTTAAAATGTCGTACGAGTAAGAATAGTATAGGGTGATCACATTTCATTTATTGTATAAACTTGTGAGCATAAACAAAATCATTAGCATAAAGTGGCTTAGGCAAATGCGAAAAGAAAATGGTTATGACCTGGTGGCTTTATGGAAACAAGCCAAGCATGCCATGCTTCCGTGATATAGCCAAATAATAGTCTATGCCTAACAATGACTATAACAACAACAACAATAACAATGTCATGTGTATTTTTCAATATCACGGATACTCCACTGTGTAGAGAAGAAAAGTGTTGAATTCTGCTTTACTGATCTAATCTGGTTTGATTAATCGTACCTACATAAATGAAAAAGCCCTACACTCTTACAAAAAAAAGGGTTCCCAAAAGGATTATTCGGGTGTCCCCATAGGATAATCTTTTTTTGGTTCCAGGTAAAACTATTTTGGGTTCCATGTAGAATCCTCTGTGGAAAGGGTTCTAAATGCAACTCAAGGGGCTGGTACCTGGAACCAGAAGGGTTCTTCAAAGGGTTCTCGAGAGCCGAATAACCCTTTTAGGTTCTAGATAGCACCCTTTATTCTAAGAGTGTAGTGCTGCAAGACTGGAAAGGGCAACGCTATCTAAAAACTCAGTCAATAGCCTATATCAGCCAGCCACACAACACGGTGAATTTGGTATAGTCTATTTCCATACCTACTGTAGATAACTTTGGTATGGGCTTACATTGTAATGTTTATACCATCATAAAACATGTATGCCCACTAGAAACAACACACGAATAAAGTCTATCTGGACCTCTGAATGCTTTCCATAATTTGCCTCTAGTCCACCCCATCCATCTCGCCACTCTCCAGAAAGGCTTTTTACCACTGTTAATCATTTATTCGATTGTTTATATTGTGTTGCCATATCCGAGGTCCACACTCGTTTTTTAATTATTAACCTTAATTAAATAAACAAAAATGTGAGTCTACATCTGCAGACAAGAGGCACATCAGAAGTAAAGGGAATACAGGAGGCTTGGGCTGGGCAGGGAGGCGCAAGCTCCACGCACGCTGGACGAGTGCAATGCACAAAGCTGTTCTCTTGTTGAATATCTCCCTAAAATGCATGAACATACCAAACTCTATACAGTCAATGTATAACTTTAAATAATATAATTATATAGTTTATCCAGTCCAAATGATTTAACCTATAGGCCTTCTTCTGCATATGTGCAGCACGTGCGGAATGTGCAGTCAGTTATGTTGCCAATTCATTTTAATTAACGGACAAAAAAATCTCTGGCTCTATGCAAGCTTCATTTTCTTTTCATACTGCCGCTTTAGTAAAAATATTACATTTATCAATTCCAAAAACCCTGGAAATAAATATACATTAGCAAATTAAGCTATATGTGTATAGGCCTACCAAAATCTCAATGCTAAACTGTTGGAGAGAAAGGTTCGAGCCTACATAGAGATTCCTCTCTGTGCATCTGATAAGGTCCCATTCCATCATTTCTAAATATGTGGGCCTATTTTCTTTCTCAGTAAAATTTCATTTAGACCCATGTGGCCTAAAAAATACAAGACACTCTCTTCCAATAGATATACACTTCTAAAAAATATTAAAATCAGCTTTGTCTTGCTTCTGTCAATCAGGGAATAGAACAGAGAACAACATATGATCATTCTACAGTTTTAAATGAAAACAGACTACTGGCCGTGACTGCAACTGAGAAAAACACCCTCTCTCCTTCTGTAACAGGAGTCAGAGGCATGGAAGTAAAAATGTTTTAATAAAACACTGTAAAATCAGGAATGAATTACACATCACACAGGCCTTGGCAGTCTACTGTCCAGTGAAACCAAGGGATAAACAAGTTTGCTTTATAGGAATAGATTTCCAACAGTTATGCCACTGGTTAGGAGAGTCATAGAATTGCAGATAATATCAACAACCATTCTATTTTGGACCCAGAAAAAGGCATGTTTTTTTAAAGAGTCCATAAACTAACAAAACATCTACACAGAAATGCATAGAAAGAAGAAAAGCAGACCACTAAAATGTTTTTACAGAACCAGGAATGTATTGATGCAGAGAGTTAAATGATGGGTGCCTCACGATTAAGTTTAGGCCAAGGAACATTGTAGGTTTACATTATGTGGATTATATTGCTAAAATATGTTAAATATTTCAGTCAGTGGGCTCAAAAACCCCCGTTGTATGTCACATCTATCTGTGAACACATACTGTTGACAGTACAACTTCAAACAGAGCTTTCTCTGGCGCTTCCCTCCAAGTTACTTTGCCAAGCTAAGGACAATTCCAGTTCCAAGAGTAATGATATTGCACATAAGTCATAAATGAATAGTTACTGAACCTCATAGATTTAGGGTTCTTGGTGAGTCAAAAAAAAGTGAAGCAATGATGTGTGACATTTGGTCATTTTAGAATCGAGCCTGACCTTAAATCACTGTTCATTTGACAGAGAAGTTATAGGACTATTACTAATACACATGATATTTTCAAAGTAAATACGGACTATTACTAATACACATTATGTTTTCAAAGTAAACACATCCATAAACTAAATAACTAACTGTTTAAGTTCTTATGACTGTGCAATGCACCTTTTTGTTACAATCCATTGACCACATCTCAGGCACTATAATACTTGTTAACACTCTCTTTCCTCCAGGACAAATAGACGATCATTTCATAAAATAGAAAAAGAGAAGCTTTATATATATTTTCAAAAAATTATTGATTTAAAAAAGTAGATGTAGATTCTGAGACTGTTACCTGATCAACTCTCCAGTTTTAACAAATAAAATATATCAAAACAGATTTTACATTTAATGAGCATATTGAACAATAATTTATTTAGTTATATTATATAGCAAGAGATTCTATATTGCTTTACAAAAGTAAATTTTATTTGGGTAGGACCTTATCAATGACCAATTAGTGCCAATAAGCTGTTCAACTCATAAGCTATCTGCCCAACTGTCCTCAGAAATGTGGAATATTGCATGTGGAAGTACAAGAGTAATTCCCCATTGAATATGAGTGAACTTTACAATGCATGGTGTATGTATACCAAATATACCAGGTTGTGGGGTCTGGACATCCACTGTATAGTTGAAAGTAGGTTATACATTTAGGGAAAAGCAGCACAGAGTAAAACATCAGAGGTAGGTTTCTCATTCAAAGTTATGGAATATTTATTGGCTGTCAATTGTGGGATCGTTGTTTTACTATGAACATAAATGGTCAAGAGTTTATAATAGCAGATTAAATACAGCATTTGTGCTAGGTACAGTGGACCAGAGTCGCTAAAATAAGTTCATATCAACTGGGCATGATCAGAACCTTGAAAATAATCCTCATGGCGAATATATGCAGTGAGATACTCGTGCGTAAAATAGTCTAAACATTATATTCCCGAACATTTACTTTCACTAAATAGGTACGTTATGTTAATCAGAATCGAGCACGGTTGACAAGTGTAGGCTACTGTAGAACTGGCGGCAGCACACACCGACCTAAAGTCCTCGACTGTCACAGATTCAACCGTTAGCGGATAAAGCTTTTTGACGGCTACGCTTCCACATGTAGCCTCTCTCACTGCCAAGCGTTTGCGAGATCAACATTTTGGAAAATGTCAATGTAAGACAATCCATCACATGAAACACAAAACTTCAAGTCCAGTTTTCTACATTCACTCCTTTCTCCTCCTCCACTTCTCCCCTCCTTTTATATTAAATAGATTCGGGAGGAGCGCCATTTTCTCTACAAAACCATGTGTAATGAAACGCATAAGAAAGCCCTGCGAAGAAATGCCATCTAAGAAGAAAACGTGTCAGAGATACAAGACAAATGCTATCAGAAAGGAACAGAGAGTAACAAATACGCTCAAATTAAACTATTACATAGTTGCAAATGGTGGGAGCACTAATCTAACCCGCAACACCGACTGTATACTAAGCAATAACAATGAAATAATGGCATTTACCTGTGTCAAGCAGTACGGGGAGTACATGGTTATTTTTAGAAATGAAAATTGGAGAGCTTATTTAAGTTGGATGGAAGTTCGCTGTAGTGCTGCATTGCAATCGCTCGCCGTCCTGTTTCGCTCACTCCATGCTGTACTGTAACCCCGCCTAGAAGGCTGAAAGTGAAAGCTTACACAAACTTTTGGGGAAAAAAAGTTTTGTCTCCCACCCTCTTCCACCGATTCTCCCTTCGTGCGCACGGATATTTTGGGTGGGGATTGATCAGGGGCGACGGTGTTTGCTATACAACATAATATCATTAACATGAATCTCCCAATTTCGTAAATCATGCGGCGGCAAACTTCTGCTTAATCCGGTCATTTCAGCTCATACTCAGTAACCATGCATAATGACAATACACCGTTCTCTTTCTTTAGGGTAACAATTATGTTATTACGAGGGTTAAATGAATAGGAACGCCGAATGCGTAATATCCATAGTTTTATCAGTACGACGTGTATTGAGTAGACTATATCGTAAACGAGAAGGTAACATGCTTTACAGAAGGTCCTCCAGTCTGAGCATTGTATTTTGCAATGAGCTAAACATTTGCTATAGCTACGATGTGATTTTTTTAATGTGTTTTCTATGAAATATTATTATATGCTTATTAGGCGTACCAGTTAGTAAAGTCCATGCAATCATAAGAATATGATTGCTTTAAGGTCAAAGGTGATGCTTCATATGGGGCCTATGGCCGAAAATAAAGACATATAACGTTGATAAATAATGACTTGATATTAAAAGATTGACTTAAAATATTGGAAATGTCATTTGTTTTCCATCTGAGAAAGGAGAAGGTAGAGGAAACATTTAATGAGATTGGAAATTAACGAAACTGGGGTCTTGGTTGGGATTAATTTTTATCTAGACCCATGTCAATTTTACTCTAGCTATGTAAATGAATGGGTATACCTACAATAGTATGACATTGTTATTACACTACAGTTACACTGCCTCTGCATAAATTAGTTTGTGAAACAAATGTAAAAAATATTTGTCAGTGTTCTGCACATTTTGTGTTACTTCTATGTGTTACCCCTGATACAAAGGCACTTTCTGCATGTTGACTGAATTTCAGTGCACACTTCCAGCCCAGGCCGATGTACAAGTAAGACATTTCATTGCAGAGTGTATCACTATCAGACATCAGATCCAGACTGAAACCTGTAATGGTGACTGCAGTTGAAACAACAGAGCCACACTGTTGCTCTGGCTTAGGACATTTACTAAAATGAAGTTGACTTGAAACTGAAAAACAGCCCAACCTGAGGACTGCTTGGCAAGAACATACTGTATGCTACCAAAACAAGATAGTGTCCCAAGGAAGGAGGAGTGTATTAGAAAACACAGAATATTGGTCATACTGAGAACAATTTACAGAGGCATGTACCCTCTCACAGACAAAGTCTTTCTCTCACTTCAATTGAATTCAAAGGGCTTTATTGGCATGGGAAACATATGTTTACATTACACACACACACACACACACACACACACACACACACACACACACACACACACACACACACACACACACACACACACACACACACACACACACACACACACACACACACACACACACACACACACACACACACACACACACACACACACACACACACACACACACACACACACACACACACACACACACACACGCACGCACGCACACACACACGCACACGCTTTTCACAAAGTAATAAAACAAGTTTTGGACCAGGTCCTAAGTGTGGTATAGTGTTGTGGGGGTAAAGTCATTGTGGAGCTGAAATTTTGATCAGACCACTGGAGTCCCTCAGATTTATGAGGCCTACTGCTTGTGCATTTACACCCCAAGCCTCTGCAGGAGAAACAAAGAGATCTGGGCTCTGTGTGGCCAATTATACTGCACACAACCAGGGGAGCCAGAGACTGAGGGAGGGAGAGATATAGAGAGAGACAGAGAGGGAGGGAGGGATATAGAGAGATATAGAGAGGGAGGGAGGGAGGGAGGGAGGGAGGGAGGGAGAGGGAGGGAGGGAGGGAGGGAGGGAGGGAGGGAGGGAGGGAGGGAGGGAGGGAGGGAGGGAGGGAGGGAGGGAGGGAGGGAGGGAGGGAGGGAGGGAGGGAGGGAGGGAGGGGAAAATGTGTGGTCAGGGGTTTGTGCAGACCACATAACTGTAACTTCCCCTTCTCACCACACAAGGTCATGCTCACAGCATTCCATACCGGTGGATTTCATCCGTGAATATGAAATGACTGAAATTACAAACGTTACCTTGATATTTTTTAAATTATATACCAAAATAATTCTGATAAACACTAACTTTCAGAGTGACAAACATACACATAATTTGGGCAGTTGTGTAACAGCAGGTGGAATGAATCCTGTTCCCAAGTTGTAGTCTCTGTCTAACTCAGTGTATTCATGGAAGTTCTCTCTCTCTATCTTTCTCTCTCTGAGGTCATAAAAAGCACACAGGACCACAAAAGTGAAAGGTTACAGAGAGTGGGTTCGAAGGGGATCAAAAACTGTTTTCCTCCTTTATAGAGTTGAGTTGACTGCAACACACGCAAACACTCATCCAGCATCGCTCCTTAAATGAGCCCCACATTTAGTGGTCTATGGGAGTAAATCGCTCATTAAGTAACACATGGTAGAGCCATATGCTATGGTTGTTGAGTCTCTCCTTTTCACACGATGGAATATACATATTTGCTGTGCTACAACACTCATTGTGGTAAAGTCAATCATGGATTTGCAGTTATAATGAAGTACTGTAGCAGCATCTGCAAGGGTTGTTTTGTATACCACGAACACACAGAATCTATGGAACAACTCAAATATACGACTCAGAAGTTACACACAGAATTCACAGGGTTCAAAGTTTGTGCTCTAAGATTAGGATCCCAACCAATGACTCCCTCATATATGAAGACATGAGGATGTCTGGACAGACAGAGGACTCTGAGGTAGCTGGAGTGGTGATGTGTCATGGTAGCCATGCGATGTGTGGGGCCTAACCTCCCTATGAGGAGGTGAGCACAGATACTCTTCTCTGGATGGCCTTGAACTCACTGGCCCTGATATCTAATATGGTCATATTAATGCTTCTCCCCTCTCCAACTTCTCCACCAACCATGATACTCAATTACCTCCCATTATGGCTCATTTCTGTACCCCGGGACACACAATACACTGTAGCAACCCAGATTCTCTATAACTTGGCAAAAGGCTTTAGCTGGAAACAAAGAGTAGAAAACTGGCTCCCACCTCATTAACAATCACATTTTCAGTCATCCACAGACTCCCACTCCCCCGATCCCGCAATTCTCTTTTTATTACCATTTCATTTCAGGCCGATCACTGTAAATCCAATGCGCTCGCTGGGTGGAATTTTTAAAGCTGCATGTTTTTTTCAACTGTGTATAGTTTTCTCATTTCTTTTGGTCCTTTTTTCATTTTATACAACTCTGCATGCTGCACATTATCGTTATAATTTTCTTTCCCACGAGGGAAGGGCGCTTCGGCGGAGTTGCAAGGCCTTTTTCTTAAAGTGTGTGTGGAAATAATGATTGTAATGGTTTGCAGCTGAGGAGAGGGAGCTGTGAGTGACATTATGATTGTGGTGTAATTACCAAGAGCATGAAAGCAGACCATCAGTCAGAATAATGACTAATGACTCAAATAACACATTAAATAATCATAATAATAACAATAATAATGCATACCCTGTAGGAATCTGATACTACAAAGCATTCAGGCATCCCAGGACCTCTGGAGGGGTCTTCATTCACCAGAAAGGTTTCGGTGGCCTGAAACGTAACACAACAGTCATTCATAGTATCAATGCCTTCACCATCCTTTAAACAACTCCTTAACAAATACAGCACACAACACAACATCATTATAATTTGAATAATAATAACATTATTATAATATTATTGCTAGTGTGTATTTATTAATGATTAATGATTATTATTATTATTATTGTTGTTATTATTATTGTTATTATTATTATAATTATTACTATTGTTATTATTATTGGTCAGCAATTATGTGCCAATTACAGTTTAGCCAAGCAACATCAGCATCCTGTACAGAACCTCTAATGGTAAATCCCTGCCCCTCTTCTACTCACACACAAAGCATGATTCATAATGTGCACTAGCCAACTCATATATGATGCAGGCCTGAACTCCGGCGCTAGAACCAGAATGGAGACCAGACCGTTTCAGCTGCTTTTGGATCACACCACACAATACACACTGACACAATGGCATTTCCTGTCCCTGGTTGTCACCTGGTGACTTCTCCCACAGCGGTGACTGATTCAGCACAAAACATTCACACGGGGCATACATTCACTGATCGATGCAGCAAAGGTATTTTTCTAAGAGTTGTTTCCATTCAGCACAGTTCATTTGTATGCTGTGGAACACACCAGCTGGGCCTTGAGCGCTGAATGAGCATCCATTCCAATTCTGCCGTCAATTGAGGCAGGCCAGCCCAGACAACATAGCTGGGAGGAAACCTTGGTATGGAGAGCTGGGGAAAAATCCTATTTTCCAGAACCTTAAATCCTGATTTCTCAAGTTTCACAAAACAGGAACAAACACTGTTCGAAGCCAACTCTGAATGCATGCTACTCTTAACTTGTACCTGGTAAACACACACACACACACACACACACACACACACACACACACACACACACACACACACACACACACACACACACACACACACACACACACACACACACACACACACACACACACACACACACACACACACACACACACACACACACACACACACACACAATACTTGAAGGAATACTTACACACACAGACACATGCATAAACACACAACACTATAATAAGTCCCAGACTTTGGCTAACCAAGCTGTGGCTAGAAACACAGGCTATTCATATCCCACCCAATGAGAGGTTAGCACTCTTGTCTTTTCCCTTTCCCCTTTAACACTGAAGGGGCATCTGTGCCTGTGTGTGTGTTGGTGTGTTTGTGTACGCTGTATAAACTAATCATTTAATGCAAATCCATTGCTTACTTTTGTATGTTTACTCTTCAAGTTAGATTTCCGATTAAGAAATGTGAGTGCAAGTCATCCAAAAGAACCGAAAACTCAAACTAGACGATTCATGACGTTCGGCTTCAACAACCATGTTCGTACCGGCCATCATTAATATATATGGAGGAGAACAGAGTGAAACCATAAAAGAGTTGTTCCATTACAAGAAATGCTCTTTCTCAGCTCTTCAAAGGTTGTTAAAGACCAATGTTCATCTGTAGTATGTCTTCTACTCTTCTAATGGACATATCGTCCTAACAAAGGCATTTACAGTAGTAGTTCTGCTTGCCACGTATTGGCTATTGCTGTGATAATGATCGGTCTCTTCATCAGAGAAAGAGGCTTATTCTCAGGCCTTATTCTCAGGCCTGAGGGTGTTACAGTACTAAAAGCAGTTGGATTGACCAGTGGTTTGCTGAAAGGAGGGAGGAATGAAGGGGTGGAAGGATGAAGGGATAGCAGAGTTAAACCTCTCTCTCCCTCTCTGCTGCATGGATTGCCTTCACACTTGAAAAGGGGCATCATTTGTTTGAGGCGGCACTGATTGTTTGATGTAGCTCCCTGTAGCACTGGCCCCCTTTTCCCTTTTCCCTGTGTTTTTATGGAGCATGTTGTCAATTATATATGCCACCCTTTTTCTATATATATGTAACATATGCCTGGTCCATATGGCCACAGCCTTGAGCGAAAATAGTATCAAGGCCTCACTTAATTAACACTTAAAAAGCTACAAAAAATGACTTGATGTCTGTGATTGAGTGACCTAGATGTGCTGTTTTACAGAATTCAAATGTCCATCCAATGCAATCGATTGGGATTTGATCTCTTAACATTTCCATGTTTGGTGAACACTGAATGCTCAATGTAACTGTGTGGGTTTGACCAGCAACTAAAACAAAGGCAGAAATGCTTTATTTTCCATGCCGCAGACACACAGTCTCTCTCATCAAATTTATATACAGTCAGGTCCATAACTATTGGCACCCTGAGCTATGTTGCATGGTCAAAAAAATGTGGAAATTGTATTATTTTATACTAATTACTCAGAGAAAGATATTTAGTAATAGAAATCTCAAAATTGTAGGAAAAAAATATGAAATTCACTTAAATTGATGACTTTTTGCAAATCCAATCAGTTTTCCACATTGATTCAACTCAATCACATTTAATTATTTTGTTTAAATGACATGGAAACAACGTTGATTCAACCAGGTTTTGCCCAGTGGGTAGCACCGCCTGGAGATTGATAAACGCCATCGGCCCTTGGATTAGAACCGGTTCTATGGTCAGATGACATGACATTGTAATGGCCATCTCAGTGTTTGGACTTGAACCCCATTGGAAACATGTGGTTTGAATTGAAGTGGGTAGTCCATAAGAGCAGACGAAAGATATCAAGGATCTGGAAAGATTCTGTATGGAGGAATGATCTAAGATCCCTCCCAACGTATTCTCCGTCTCATAAAACTTTTAGGAAAAGGCTCACTGTGTTTCTAGAGGCGAAGGGTTCTAGAGTATTGAAAACAAGGAATCCAATCATTTTGATCCCTATCTTTTCCAGATTTTTTGTAAAAACGTATTTTTTTTAACATCTTTCTCTGAGCATTTGTATTAGTATACAATATTGCTCAGTATTTGTATTATTTATTTTATACAGTCATTTTTGCTCATCTTGATCAAGGGTGCCAATAATTATGGACCTGGCTGTATGTATGGGGGTTGACACACTTGGCATCTTTTCATGGCACAGGATAAATTAAAACACATTCTCTCTGTCTCTCTGTCTCTGTCTCTGTCTCTGTCTCTGTCTCTGTCTCTGTCTCTGTCTCTGTCTCTGTCTCTGTCTCTGTCTCTGTCTCTCTCTCACAGACACACACACACACACACACACACACACACACACACACACACACACACACACACACACACACACACACACACACACACACACACACACACACACACACACACACACACACACACACACACACACACACACACACACACACACACACTATAAATGCACCTGACTTCCCGTACTAATTTCCAAACCAGTCTTTCTGGCCTCACAACAATCCATAAGAACAGTCATCTCCATTATTGATCAGACAGTGATCATCATCGTTATCACTCCTTATCCCCACTGGACATCGTCAGCAATAGTGTCAGTTAGTTTTCTACAGCATCACTGATATCCTCCCAGTCCCACTCAGTGGCTGCATGGGGCTTCATTGTATACTCACTAACAAGCTAACAAACCTGTGCAGATCAAATAGAGGACAGGGAGGGGGAACTTGTTTGTTAAAACATGTGGGGGAGAAATATGAAAGGAGAAATGTATGTTGTGTGAGTCCACGCCAGAGCCCCCTCAGGGAAAAATTCTGGAAAAATGTGATATTTTACACCTGCATCTCAGGAGGTGAGGAGTAGGGGGGGGGGGGTTTAATAAATTAGAAGGGTGTGTGTAGGATTGGAGATGGCTTATTGTTGTAGGGCTGTTTGGGGTTTGCCTTTGGTTCTTTCTCTTGCATTCCATTTTAAGTCTCAGGTGTGGATAATGTATTTGATGCAAGTCTATTATGTTTGCTCAACCTAGTTCTAAATACAGAAGAAAGGTAGAGATATTAAATATGCAAATACAACTCGACTGATAAATAGCCTATGAGCTCAGTTGAATGAATAATGGTGTTGGCTCTAATTCTTCATTAGAGACCCTCAACTGGAGAGCAGGCAAAGACATCTATTGTTGGGACATTCTTTCAAATTAAACTAGGAGGGCAGAAAACACTGTAAAACAGTTCCAAACTAAATAGAATGAAGTGACTCATTAAGCGTTGGTGTGCAGTCTGCATTGGTCATAGTACTAAGGTTGAGTCTGGACTATATTAACCAATTGAGGCAGTATTTTGAATACCATGTAGATGACCTGCTCACAGTCATCTCAATTTGGTCTGACTCTAAAAATACATTATAATGCATATTTAATGTGTGCCCAAGAGAGCGGGACAACAGATTAGGGAGGGGTGGCAGGTAGCCTAGCAGGTTGACTAGCAGTTAAGAGCATTTGGGCCAGTAACCAAAAGGTCGCTGGTTTGAATCCCTAAAATGACTAGGTGAAAAATAGGTGAATAGTCTGTTGATGTGCCCTTGAGCAAGGCACTTAACCCTAATTGCTCCTGTAAGTTGCTCTGGATAAGAATATCTACTAAATGACTCAAATGTAAAAATGGGTGTGATGTGGACATCTTCTTCTCTCTGCAGTGGGCACTGCAAGATGCCTTTAAGGGCTGAGGCTGGCATTCTAAAACAGGGGGCCTCATTCTGAAGAATCAGGATGGCTCAAAATGCAACACAACTTCTGCAGCATATGGACAGTTACCAAAACTTGATCCATGTTCATAGTCTATGTACATAGTCCTCATAGGTTATGGCTCTACTAGTACATACACCTGCAATAACATCTGCTAAACACGTGTACAGTATGTGACCAATACAATTTGATTTCAGTCTACCCTAACTGCTAATCTAAAATGACCTTACATGACACCAAACCTATAAAGATGAAATGAGAAACTGACCTCGGATCAGAACTGAGAGACAACTCTCTGCACCCTTTATAGGATCACAACCAGGGGTTAATATGACACATATGCATGCCATCACCACCTCCCAAGTGTTTATTTAACAAACCCCAGCATTCATCTGGATTGCAACGCCAATAAGGATATGGTAGCCTCTACACTACAGATCACAAAAGGGCGAAGGAGGACCCATATACACAGTGAGAGATGACATCACTGGCAGCGACAGCCAAGAGCTGCAGAAAACATATGGCCTGGAAACCGCCTGTTTGATCATCTTGTGGTGAGCTGCTCCCTCTGTACATACACATCAACATCTACAGAGTGGGATATACAATTACCGAACAATTTACACAGCTCCTTGAGATTATGATACAGTACTCCTCCTCATACAAATCACACACATCCTGACCCTGGGCCAGACCATGGAGCACTCCAAAAAAGACAACTTTTAGTGCCTGAAGTCAATAGAGTTAATGGTATTATAGAATACTTATAAAAGAGAGCATACATTCATTTGTGAAGCATATAAAGCATATGTTATTCTTTAATACATGCATATATTTATGCACTCCTAAAGGACAATATATTCGACAAGTGAAGGACTCAATGAACAGGGTGAGTTTGAAAGATTGCCTTAGCATCCTTAAATAGCGATTATGCGTGTTTACATGTGTAGAATATGTTGGGCAGAAATTCTGTCTCGCTTTTCATAAAAAAAACAAACAACAAATAGACATAATCCCATGTGAGGCCTGTCCTGAATTTTGTTTTTATATGAAGTTACTGTTGAACTACTTGGACTAGTGACATTTCAGTTTGCAAGTAAACACATAATTATTCCATATTCATGTGCAAATAGAATTGTAGGAATCTACCAGTAACTTCAAGGTTGTATATGTCAGTGGTTCCTCAATAGGCAATGTACACAAAATGGCCAACTGAACTGATCCTATGCCAAGAGATCAAACTAAAGATCAGGAACCTGACAGCTAAGTAATAACTCTTTAAATAACACTTTCCATGACTAATGTAGAGCCTAATAGCAGTCCACTTCTACCCAGTATCCCACAACTGGACTACTTTGGGGAGACACACAAAACAAATAAAGGACCAGAATAGATGTCCTTTGTGCTTACATTTAATCCGGAGTCAGATAGTTTTACTTGACAGTCTTAGAGACATGATTCACTCCACTGTTTTACCGTGTAAAGATTGTATCAAACTTTGTTTTGGTTTAGGCCTACTTATAGCGCAGCAATATTACCTGTTCTCAAGAAACTCATGTTAAATGTTTCAAGTCATAGAGGAAATTAACCTCCACTGAACTAAACTCTCCATTACAATATCATAACATGCAATCACAAGCAGCATCACAATGACCAGCGCTGTGGACTTGGTGGGCCTAGTGGTTATTAGAATGGCCTTGTGCTCTCCTTACTGCCCTGAATTCAGTGAATAGCCTTTACAGCTATGCGTAAATACGCAGCAGTAGGTAAGACGTTATACCGAGAGATAATATTTAGCAACAGAGCACGAGAGGAAAGCAGTCTCGCCAATTATCTTCCACAACTAACATTGATTTCAGAAATAAAGTCCAACTCTTAGAGTAACGTCCCCTATAAACTGTAGCCAAAATGCACTTGTAAACCAAAAAGTAAATGCGTCCGTTGACAATTCACATTAGGTGAACTCGGCTTTTATGTTACTGCTTATTCAATTTCTTTCACGTTTGGATTGTGCAACGCTGCCTTGACATTGTGTGTAATATAGATACATCAAAGTAGACGCTTGATTGGTGGAGAGCCGTGCTCTGCTTTTCAATAAGGGGGCGACAGCATGACCACGAGCTGCAACGACTGGAAGCAGCTCAACTACCCCGGGAATGTAGCTGAGTGGAGGATAAAGGAAGATAAATTATCCGCGTTATCCTTGTTCAAATATAACCCACTTCCATATATGTTTTACCATAAAATCCTATACAATATCAATATGAGTTTGGGTAGTGCAAAGTTAACTTTAATGTACGGTATTACTCCTTAAACCACTCACAAGATAACTTTGGGGTAATCATTAATAGTTTTTGATGTACTAGAGTGATGTTTTTCCTGTTTAAACAAAACATTAAGATGATTACAAGCTTTCAGATACATAAAAGAGCAAATTATTGATTTACACAGCACGTACCATTGTGGAGCAGGGAAATGTGCCAACAGTCTCAAATACCCATTTTCAACTCTAAAAAAGTTCAGCTTCCAAAAAAAGTGTGGGAGAGAGAAAACGACTCGTTTCTTCTGATACCGGAAGCAAAATAACCCTAATACGGGACGGCCTGTGGCCTGGCGAACATTTTTTAAATTGTAGTTTTACTGTTCTCCTCCAACAGGGAAAGTGAAGGGAGACGGTTTATCCAAGTCAACCACTTCCCGGGTTCATTCGGGGTGTTTATGTCCGCTATTCACGCGTGGGACTTCCATGAAAACACAGGCGGCGGTTGTCGGGGCTGTGAGGACTTGCTCTGGTCGCCTGTCAGTGCGCCATCCCTTCCGTCCGCTCTGTTCACCGAATACCCAGTGAGGCAAATCCGTGCACGATGCTAGCGTCTCGTCAGCTCCCAAGTAACAGAGCAGAGGTCTCTCTTTGCAAGGAACCAGCAGTAAAGTAGACTCTACTTACGCGCTCACAAATCAGCTGTTGCTTCTGTGTGCCTCAATGGAACTCTGTGTTATCTTCATCCTCTGGTCCTCCTAATAAATAACAATACAAAAATGGAATTCCCTTTGGTTCTTCTTCACTTTTTCTTCAATGCCCATATTTACTCGAGATAAAAAAGGAGACAACAACTAGTACCAGATCTGGCACCATGGATGTTGCAAGTTTGGGAGAGAGGTGATACTTGATCATACCACTATGCCAGGCGACTTCACGAGAACGCGCATATGTATACGCTAATCCCGGTACATATGACGAGTGTATTAAATAGTTGGAGTTAACGGCTGTTAAAGTGTAATAAAGTGGTGGTCCAGAGCGCGCGGAGGCGCAGCAGTGGATCGCGGCCGGAGAAGCGGAGGGCTGGTGAATTATTAATAAACGGAGCGGTTCACAGTCTGTCGTGCTCAGTGAGTAACCAGGACGGCAGCTGGGGGTTTAGAGGAATTAAATACGGGCTCAGAGTAAACCGTTGACGGCAGGGGATTACCACTCACCGGCTACAGTGTAGAGGCAGAGCGGGAACGCAGGGGGGAGGGAGAGCAGAGGGGGAGGTGGTATGATAAAATCCAAATCATTTAAACATTGGTCAATGATATAAGCTATAAATTACAAACCTCTCTTAACGGTATTAGACCTAGATAACATTTAATCATTATCCAAAACAAATATGTAATCAGTGCACACTGCGTGCAGGGATGTTTCTTAGGTTTTTATATGGATATTTAGGCTAGTCATGCCAGATATACAACGATGAGAATTTGACAGTAAAGGCCTAGCAGTTATTAGGTCACAGTAAACTATAGGAACATATTTTGTAGTCTAGATTAATATAAAAGGACATTTTTTTCAACATAATAATATACCCCATGTGTGACCGTCACGGTCCTGTTTGTGCGTTTTAGTAAGAACAGAGCAGGTTTGGAATAACTTTCTCTGACTTGCAGTGAAGGACGAGATTAAACGGGGATTTACCACCAGTTATGTAGGCTACAGAATTATTATAATTATTTCTTCATCCACATTTAGCCAACTAAGCAAACTATTATTTCTTAATGTATCCTCAGCCTAGAGCAAGACCCGGACAGGTGCACGGATTTTGCACACTGTTCAAATCACTGTGATGATATTCATATCAAACAATACTGGGCAATGAAATTCATTTGACATTCAATAGGACTTGACTTTAATAGAATATTCCTTTATTCCAACACATTTCTGCGTTGACCTTTAAGGTAAGAATATGCAAGTGTTGTGATGCCACAAAGTATGAGCGTGCCCAAGGGATTCCAATACGCTAACTGGTTGTTCATCTCTTCCGCAATATAAGTTTATGACCTTATATTTAGAAAGACCCATGAGAAACACAAGCTGTTATTTAGTGTTAGAGCGTATTATGGCTCCTGCAGGTTTAGAACTTCAGGAGAATCTAATAGCTGGAGAAAAGCAGATGTTTTTGATGATGATGATGATAAAGATACAGCAATAACAGAAATAAGAAAGAAAACAATAATACCAATATTATTACAATTGCTGTAATATTATTTTTAGGCTATTATTAAACACTGATTAAAATAAATATATACATTCAATTATTGTTATTATCACCATTAATCACTTGTATTTTTACTAATCATCCTTGGAAGTACTCATTTATTGCCTCCCCAGTCGATATTCCTGCATTGTAATTTCACAGACCCAATGATGCTCTGCCATATAATGTCAGAAGCCTGCAATTCTTTGAATACAGTAACTTTTAAAGAAAAAAAAAAGGATTTCATTCTAACGAGACTGGACATGGCAAGATCAGAATGACACTTGTTTAATTTCTACGAGAAAATACATTAACCATAATATAATTCTGCTTTAGTAAATGAAATAAATTAATAAATGCAGCGTATCCCCAATGACACAGTTTGGCTATTTTAAAAGTGTATTCATGGTTTAAAAAGTGGTTGATTTGCATGACATTTTAGATACTTCAACAAATAGTTTCCAAGTCCAATAATAGGCTGCATCCAATTCAAATTATAATCTAAAATCCTCCAGAATTCAGGTGAGACCCGCAGGTTAGTTTAGTAATATTAATTTCGGGATGTATGTTGCCCTAGTCATTTTAATGTCATTTAAGCATTGAGGAAAAAACACAAAAATACAAATTTGGTTTATTCTTTGAATGTTTTATGTCATAGGTCTACATCTACATATTAGTGTGGTTTGCAACAGAATACGTGTTAAAACACGTCTGTCACATTTAACTAAGCTGTATTGATATTAGGCCTAAACATTTGTTCATATTATCTGCTTTTTTAAATAAAAATAAAAACTTTATTTAAATTGATGGATGTTATAATTTGTTTCATAACTTGTGCCAATTATCAGTTTAGGCAGTTAACTTTCAGACTAATAATGATTTTGTTCTGTGCCTAAAGAATAAGAAAAATTGTATAAGGCAGAAGATATGAGACAAGTAGACATATATATCTATACAATCAAATGTGTAAAGAAAAACATGTAATATTGACTAGGCCTGTTTGTGACATAATGGCTATTCTCAGCTTTTTGTCATTGTGCAAACATCACACAAGACGTCAAGCCTATGATCATCATCCTAACCTTGGTATTCGCTTGGACAAGAAGGTCCTATATAGTTCCGAAAAAAACAAGGGAGTAGGCTACATATTAGTGCCTGACCATGCATTTCTCTGTCTGACGATGCTGTCGGCAAACACACAGCATTGATACCAGGCAGCCACTACTTCATCCGGAAGTGTAGGATATAACAGCAAATTACACTTCTCTATTATTTTACCAATTGTATATATTTTATTTTAGCACTTTATTCGTTTATGACATAGCCTATAGGCTAAGCAACTTAGTAAAGCTAAGCATTGTATCAGCTGCATATCCAATCCTGATTTCCCACATCTTCCTCATCTATAGTTGTCCGTGTAGGCTCTCAATGCCTCTGAAATCTGAATTCGTGATAAGCCTGCTTATCTAAACGATTATACATAGGCAGCAATGTAATATCAGAAAATTACTTATTTCTGTTGAAGACAAACCATTGTTGTCTGATTTCTCATATAGTTTAATGTCAATCTTCACTTCCCTGCATATGAAATTATTCAAAATGTAAAAACAGCATTTTTGCACACTGATATAGAATAATACAAATACGCTTTATATATTATTAACAACCAATTGACTGTGTTCACTATATGACGTGCAGAGCAGATAGACTCATACACCGGCCGGCACACTAATGAGTGCATAACAAAAACTCATCCAAAAGTTTTCGGTTAATAGAATAATTAAGTCAAAATAAATAAATAATAAATACATAGGTAGCCTTCTATTTCTGGCGAAATAAATAGACCTACATCAACTCAAATGAACATGAACAAGTTTTTAACCAATCAGGCCAAACCTTGAAGTAGGGTCTGGGCCTGCATCTGCTTCATTTTATTACTCAACCTTTCATGTCGGAGTGATAAAGCCTGCTCTCCGCACTTTCACCTGCCCCGCGAACCCAAATGTCTGTGTATAGAAATGAAGAGTTGTAATTTAATCGTTTTTAAGCATGTTCTAAAGTAGTTTATCATTTCTAACAACAATTACAAAAGATTTAGGCCCAACACAAAGAAGGTCACAGCGTGCATGATGAGTCGTACTACTGTAGGCCTATAGTGAGCATAGGCCAAAAACTAAAGAGCCACTGTTCTCGTTACACAGCCACCGCCGAGAAATTCAAATGTGATTCTGATGGAGTCCAAATGCGTCAAACTATTATTCACAATCCATTCCCGGCCTAAAATGAAAACGAAACAGTGTTTCTCTTGAGGTAGCATGAGCTACACCTATAGGCTATCTGATTTTCATTCAAATTAATATTGATTTTCAGGCAGCGTTGTAAAGTGTAAGCCCTTATTTCCCAATTCCATTATTCAATTCCTTCTCGCGCTCGCCTGCACTATCCAGGGACTTTACTTCGATTCCCTTCCATTTCTCTACAGTTTGCCCAGTATTCTCGGTTTGAGCTCTACAAAACTGTGAAACAAAAGTTCCACTAGGCAACGGCGTGTCTAGGAATGCTGACATTGGCATTGCGAACAGGCACTGGCTGAAAGGGCGGCAGACCGGCAGCCTAATTCACCGCCTCTGTTTCTCCCCCAAAAGGTACTGTAGGCCCGTAACTTCCCATACAGAAGGACACAAAATGTCTGTTTACGCACACTCGCTTCACCTATTCCCACACAGTTATTTAAAACAGCAATGCAACAGTTATCTCTCATGCATACCCTATCCCCAGTCTGTCTGTCATAGCTCACGGCAAAGCAAGCGTAGGCAACCGGACCTATAACCTGTGCGCAATACTGTTTGAACAGCCTGCTGTTAGCAGACCGTATACCCTCATGTGGGTATAGTTCTTTCATGATCTAAATGTCAGAACATAAATTGGTTATAGCTTCAAAGACAGAGAATAAGTTGCATCTTGAACATCTAGGTAGGCCTTACCATCAATCTCCTGAACAAAATTGCTTTTTCAAAGGATATTTCATCTTAAAGGTGTACATTTCTGTGTCCCAGCAGATTGTACATTTCATCTAGAAAAGGACTTTTAAATAAAAAAGGTGCTTTGAAAGTATGTCAGTTTTAAAGTTTTACTGCTTAATTAACTCTGCACCCCTAATGAGTTTCTGTTGGAGTGGGACTATCAAGCCTCTGGAACCACAGAGGAGATAGAGGGAGTTACAACATCTGTATATGGGAACACATATCCACACACACACACATATCCACACACACACACACACACACACACACACACACACACACACACACACACACACACACACACACACACACACACACACACACACACACACACACACACACACACACACACACACACACACACACACACACACACACACACACACACACACACACACACACACACACACACACATACACAAAATGCATTAGGCCTATTACCACAGCCCTATATGTAACAAAGGCAGACAGCTAACCAGTCCAGGTATAGAGTCCACCTCCAGGTACCCAGCGGTGAGATAAATAGCATGTGACAGAGGGCTGTGATTGGCTGGCCCTGGGGCCAGGGTGGCTTCTGCAGGTTGCTGGAGTGGAGCTGTCCCTGGTCCCTGGCTATCCCACACTCCCCAGCCTTATCAGGCTCCTACACGGCACAGCTAGAGGAAGGCATGTCTCAGGAGGGCAGGGCTACTAGCATATTGCTTATCATCCAACAGCAAGGAGGGTTTAGAGGTCCTTATTAACTCTGCCTGTGTGTGTGTGTGTGTGTGTGTGTGTGCATGCATGTTTTTATGAGAAAAGTAAATGTTTGTATGAGTGTATTGCTTTTGGATATGTGTGTATTGTTTGCACATGTGTGCAGGAGTGAAGTGCTTGGTGAGATGCTGTTAATCATGACAAGAATAAAGTAAATGATGATACACACTTCTCTCTGTGCCAGCTCCCACTCTTTCAGTTAAAGCTCCAGCCACAGTTCTTCAAAGCCACTGAAAGGGAACACAAAGGCTTTTTCTTAAACAAGGTCAAGTGTTGTGTGTGTATACGTTTAGATCCGCTAGGTTATCTCTCCACACAATGCGGGAAACAATGCAGTGTTTTCTCAGGCTGATGAACTGCGAACAAAACCAAGCCACCAACATCTCGTTCCTGTGTGGAAAGACATTAAATGTCATTTTTTGTAATTTGAGTTCATGTGTGGCTCCACATCTCAGAGCCCCATTGGAAATACACTTCTTCATCTCTGTGATTTACTCAGGTCTGGCTCCAGCCAGTACCATGGAGAGGAGTAGCTGCAAGGGGTTTAAAGGAAGGGGGTTCTGGGAGAGTAGGGTTGTCCTCCCCCAGGAGAGACCAGCACTGGTATAATCTGTTTTCCTGGCTCTCCATGAAAGAGGGAGTGAGACCCACTAGAGACTGGCCCTCTCAGATCAGCTGCCCCCCACCCCTACTGTCTATCTTCATCTGCTATCTCTCCATACCTCTCTCCAGCTCTCCTTTTCGCGCTATATTCTCCAAAGCTTATTTTCGTTCCCTTTCTCTAATTATCCACTTCATCTGCTATTCTGTCCATCCCTTGGTTTTAAATTGATTTATTGATTTAATTCTCCATTCCAGTCCATCCTCTGCTTGCACAAGCATCCATTTGCTTTTCCTACCGGATGTCGTTGTGTCAATGTTTCCTTATTCTTATCTAAACGTATCTCTTGGTATCTAC
Source organism: Oncorhynchus gorbuscha (assembly GCF_021184085.1). Taxonomy (NCBI): domain Eukaryota; kingdom Metazoa; phylum Chordata; class Actinopteri; order Salmoniformes; family Salmonidae; genus Oncorhynchus; species Oncorhynchus gorbuscha. The sequence continues at coordinate 18,672,509 of NC_060188.1, read as the reverse complement.
GTTTGTATTAAACATAATTTCAAAAATGGATTCATATTATTAATAAAAGATGAAGAAATCATTGTCATTATGTACATCCATTCACTTGAGAACAGCAGCTGCCAATATTCTAGTCTATTTAGATTAGGGATTTAGCCACTACAAGAAAACAATGATGTAGCTACAATTCTATCCTAAAACTGTACAGTAAGGATGCCTTGGAAGCACAATTCATATTTGACCACAATTGAACAAAAAAGTCATTTCATATTATTCCTAAAATCTCTAACTTCTTTCTTTCTCCATATTGTGATTTTAAAATAAATAAATAAATAAATTAGCAGATGGATCAGCTTTAATATTGCAAATAGATTGTGGCTTCTACCAATGTAATTGTCTGCATTCTTCTCCATTTTGTGATACCCATTCCCCCCTTTCTTCTTGCCCCCATCCCTCGCTCCATCCCTCTGCTTCCTGTGTTCACTCTTTCACACCTCTGAGAGGAGAGCGTTGTTTTATGGAACCGGGCCATACAGTCTGGTCTGGTCCAGTACCCTCTCCCTCTCCCTCTCTATCTCAATCCCTCCTTCTTTCCTCCCTGCAGCCCCCCCCCTCGATGGGTAGAGCCTCCTTAGCAGTGGCAGGCTCTGTTTGGTAGAGTGGATCCAAGAGAATATGAATATTCATGACTCACCCCCCAACCCCCCACTGTCGGCGGCAACACTTGGTAGCAGCACATGGCGAGACAGCTGTTGCAGGCCAAGCCAGGCATCTGTGCAGTGGGAGAGGGAGACACAGAGAACGCCAGGCAGTGGCCGGGGCATCTGGGTAGAGAGAGCCAGACAGATAGACAGACAGAAGGAAAGGGGCAGAGGCAGGGTCATCTGGGTGAAAAGAAACTGGAAGAGACAGACAGAGGGATAAGGGCACCGGCGGGGTAGTCGTCTGGAGAGGAAGAGGACAGACAGCTTGAGGAGCAGGGGAGAAAGTCAGACAGTCAAACAGACAGGTTGAGGAACAGGGGAGAAAGTGAGACAGTCAGACAGACAGGTTGAGGAACAGGGGAGAAAGTGAGACAAACAGACAGACAGGTTGAGGAACAGGGGAGAAAGTGAGACAGTCAGACAGACAGGTTGAGGAACAGGGGAGAAAGTGAGACAGTCAGACAGACAGGTTGAGGAACAGGGGAGAAGGTGAGACAGTCAGGTTGAGGAACAGGGGAGAAAGTGAGACAGTCAGACAGACAGGTTGAGGAACGGGAGAAAGTGAGACAGTCAGACAGACAGGTTGAGGAACAGGGGAGAAAGTGAGACAGTCAGACAGACAGGTTGAGGAACAGGGGAGAAAGTGAGACAGTCAGACAGACAGGTTGAGGAACAGGGGAGAGAGTGAGACAGTCAGACAGACAGGTTGAGGAACAGGGGAGAAAGTGAGACAGTCAGACAGACAGGTTGAGGAACAGGGGAGAAAGTGTGACAGACAGACAGACAGACAGACAGACAGACAGACAGACAGACAGACAGACAGACAGACAGACAGACAGACAGACAGACAGACAGACAGACAGACAGACAGACAGACAGACAGACAGACAGACAGACAGACAGGCAGGTAGGGATAATGGCAGGAGGGTCTGCAGACAGACAGACAGACAGACATTCAGTTTTGGTAGGAGAAGTCTCCTGGACAGGAGGGACATAGGATAAAGAGACATTGTAATGTGTTTAAGCACATTTGAGTGTGAGGTTTCAATGGAATGATACAGTAAGGAACAGTCGATTACAGACTTATATACATACGTATGAGCAGTCATGAAACGCAACTAATGAAGAAACAGTATCAGGCCTAGCAATGACAGTAAGAGTGCTGGAACAATACTAGATGTGCTGACATGTACGTTCCGGTTAGCAGGGCCTGGTGATTCTCCACAGGGTGAGAGAACGTTCCTTTGCCAGCCATAATAACCTAGCCTTGCCCACCCCTGTGCCCCAGCACCCTGCAGTCGCCTCATCCCCTGCCACCCCCCTATGAGGGGCCCCAGTTCTGGCTGGCCTTCCTATCCTTCTCTCCTCCTCCCTCTCCCCCTCTCAGCAAGGCAGCAGGCCCTGTGGTGCCCTACATAGCAGTGAGCGCAGCAGGCTGGCACTGCAGGGAAGCCTGGGGTTTTCTAATTGTGTCAGGCCTCAGGACACCTCTGCGCTGTGTACCAACACACAAAGGACAATCAATACAATGCAAACAAGAGTGGTACAGAATGATCAATGCTATCAATATGTACTATTTAATATAAAGGGGTCTGATGTAAGGGGTCAAATGATTGGTGGCTGGAATCTGGTTCTGAACCTGAGGGCGCAAAAATTGTTCTAGTTGTTTTGTATGTGTATAAAGCAGGATATATGATCTATATGGGTGAAACATGTAGGCTATGTGGATGCAAAAATATTACCTGAAATCATTACGTTATGCTTTTTGTTAATTATACCTCCAATCAATCCTTATTAGAAACAGTAATCTGTCCATTTTTATTTAAAGACTTGTGGGGAAAACACTGAATATTAAGTACAAGTTGAAGTACAGTTTGAAACTACATCCATTGGTATTATCTTTCATCTCAAATATGAGATCATTTATTATTCAGTAGGTGATATGATAAATGTATGCAAGCCAAAAGTAACAAGCATTTTCAAAACATTTGGAGTCCCAATATTCTGAGAGTAATAGGATAGCAACAGAGATAAGATTGTATTTAATAACAGTCAGAGTCTTTATTCCACGGCAATTGAAATATTGAATCTGGCACTGAATTATGTTAAACAATTGTGTGAGTGGCGTTACGTATCTACCAACTTTCACTTACAACAACTAGCAATGAAAGTAGAGTTCAGGGCAGCAGCCTCATTTTGTACACACACACACACACACACACACACACACACACACACACACACACACACACACACACACACACACACACACACACACACACACACACACACACACACACACACACACACACACACACACACACACACACACACACACACACACACACACACACACACACACACACACACACACACACAACTGAGCTTTTTACCATGTAAAGTAGCCCAAAGAAAAAGCATTATTGAAAACACAAAATGATCACAATTGTCATCAGGATTTTGATGACTACCCCATCCTTCCAATATCAATTGATGCAAGCGACTCCAACTTCTCTACAGGAATACTTTCACCCAAGTCAACTAGACCCTCGCACAACAATACATCCTCTCACCAGAAATCACTTCATCAAACATTCAATCAATTGATTCCTGACCATCAACTTGCCATTTTAAAAGTAGATACCCACAGTAACAAAACATTTTCTATGCTCTATACCTGAGCAACAACCTCCACCCAAATGTCATTTTAATTAAATAAGTTTTTTTAATTTAATGAAGAGATGGTCAATGGAGAGAGAAGAAAGCGAGAGTGATGGAGAAAGCGATAGAGATAGACAGGGAGTATCCCTACCATCCACCATGACCTGGCAGAGAAGTCGTAGCACAGCTGCCACCTGAGCCCTGGGTCACACTGTCTGTCCGACGCCATTCCTGCGCTCACTCCGCCAGCCAAAATCCTCTTCCCGTGATGCCTAATAAATATATAAATAAGTCAATAAGGGAAAACACGGATGGAGCACCAATCAGGAGCTGTGTGTTACCAGGATGCACCCAATGTGAGTGTGTGTGTGTGTGTGTGAGGGAGAGGACACGGACACAAAAACACCAAGAAGCCCTCTCCAAGCAGCTGTGCCCGGGCTTTGCCAGTCCAGTCCCAGTACCCTGCCATATGTAGACTTAGAGAAGCACCATTTCTGAACCAATTCTAAGCTGTGTGTGTATATGTATGTGAGTGTGTGTGTGTATGTATATGTATATGTATATGTATGTGAGTGTTTGTATTGTATGTTGGGCTGCCTATTGTTCTGGAAGTCCATGGTGGATACATGCTACAAGGTGCTGTGAGCCAAAGTCACATGTCAGAGCCCCGTCATTGAAGTGCCTCCATGTTACAAACCTTTATCTTCAGTCTCTGTGAATAAAATATAGGAATTTCACAAAAATGGTTGCTACTGATAGTGAATTGAATAAAATGACCATTGACTTCAATAGCTGTGTCTCGTGTGTCCTGTCCTCCTCAAATCACCTTTGTCTTGTGGTTCATTCACCTTGCGACATGACGTCTTCTTGGTTCCCCCCCCCATTATGCCTGCATATTCCAACTGGATGGAAGTCTGTTGTTGATGAGCATAATGAAAACAAAAGAAAGTCATTTTCCTCAGTGGTATAAACATTTAGTCACTGCCCATGAGGAAAACATTACTGTGAATTCCATTTAGTCAAGCCTATTATGGAAAACAAAAAAGAAATAAGATACAAATGTAACTTGCACTTTCATTGACTTTGTGCTTATTCCAAAGAAACCAGTACTATTATCCATAACACTGTTTGCCACTCACTGTAAGTCATTATTTCCATCAACTTACACAGATACCTGTCTGTCTGTCTGTCTGTCTGCCTCACTGTCTGTCTGTCTCACTGTCTGTCTGTCCAGTATAGTCACAGCTGGATCATGATACAGATATGTGTTTATCCAGGGTCTCATTTGTAGTCATTGACAGACTGTGAAGGAGAGAGCCACCACAACGCCATGTATTCCCAGGTGATTTTGCGTAAGTGCTGCTGTCATCTGTGAATGTTACATGCGTGTGAACGAGTACGCAAGCGAGCAGAAGATAGAGGAAAGAGGCTGTGTACGGAGAGAGAAAGAGAGACAAAGCCTGGATGGGGACCCGAGGTGTGGGATGAGTGGTAATTATAGGGCCTGTTATGGCGTGCTAGCTGTTACAGAGAAGCTGGGCTTGGCACGTCGCCCCAATTGAATTAAAAAGCGCTAGACGGGACCCTTTTGTGTGACCCCACACGCCCACTCCCTTCCCCCAGCGCTGTCTTCAATCTCGCCAGGCCTCAGCGGGGCCAACAAGCAGAGGGAGTGGGCGCAATGCCTAGATGACCCCGGGTAATATGGAAATGGCTGGAGAAACTCCTAACAATACCCCATCAACACACATACAGAACATACATCCCTCATCTCTTGACTTTATCAAAACCATTCAGTCTCCAAAAGTTGCTGCCAACATAAAATCACCACTACCCTCTTTAGGAACCTCGACTTACCTCTACAGTTCCCGTGCTGCTATAATGTTATATAACTGTTCCAGATACATTTACATGCAGCTCATGAGCTTTCAGATACTGATGGTGTATACTGTAGGTGGATTTGATCACCAAAAATAGTTTTATTGGCTAAAACCATACCACTAAAGTAATCTGTAGAGTGGTACAACGGTATCATCCGTACTGTACCTAATAGTGGATGAAGCCCTCTCTGGCCTTCCCTGCCTGGCCCTCTACAGTTTCTGATCAGTAATCACATGTTAGCAATTTTCCACTCAATTCAAAATGTATGCCTCAGAGACAGGACACACTATAATGTCAAATTTACTCTCTCCCCTGCTCTCCCTCACACTCCCGGCATAAATGTGCCGACCCACTAGTTTCACTTATTACATTTCAAAGGTTTCTGGGCAACTGGTTTAAGAAAAAAAAGTAACCGTGGCATTTTTTTGGCACACCACTCCACCCGTCTTCCCCAGGACGAGGGGGTTACCATGGCATCGGTGGGCACATTATAAAGCAGACCATTGTTGGGGTTTGTGTGTGTGTTTGTTTATGTGTGTATCTGCCACATCAGGTTGCATGCCAGCGTCCTCTGAACACCCAGACACATACGAAACCCAGATCATGAATACGGGCAATGCCAGGTTGTGATACAACTACACCCACACCAAGCCTTTAGCCCTGTCCATTACTCCATCATCATATTCCTACAAGACTTCACACAGTCAATTGCAATACATTTTCTTGAGGTGAAGCAACTTCAAACCATGTAAAATGTTTCTGTGCATTGTGTACTCATTGAGCATGCATTGTGTACTCATTGAGCATGCATTGTGTACTCATTGAGCATGCATTGTGTACTCATTGAGCATGCATTGTGTACTCATTGAGCATGCATTGTGTACTCATTGAGCATGCATTGTGTACTCATTGAGCATGCATTGTGTACTCATTGAGCATGCATTGCCCAAGCAGTTTCATCATGTACATAAAACATGGGGAAAATGAAGACATATACACACAACCTCAAATAACCTGAAGGGGAAACTGAATGTTTTATTTTTCTTTCTTTCCTACTCAAATCCATTAACAAAGAAGTGGTGTAATACAGGTTTGTTTGTAATTGTTTCTGTTCCAAATAGCCCCAAACACTAAGTTACTATGTGTGAAAACCTGGAAACAATTTGTGGTTCCCCTTAAAAAAAATATGTGAGTGGAGGGGAAGGAAAGCTATTTCAGTTTATAAAAGTTTGGCAAGGGTTGAAACACCCTGGCGACAATAACCTTTGACAGGTGTCTGTTCTTTGGTCCAAATAGAACGTGTGTGAGTTGAGGTGGGGCTGGATGTGGTTGTGGTGTAACAGAAAGACCGGTGGCATGCAGGAGGAACAACCAACCTTCAGGGACTAAATGAGTACTCTGGCGCTCTCTGCTGATGGCTTTGGAACATTGCATCGTGCACATCTCATTGGCTGTGATTATAGGTGTGGTATTAAAGAAGATGCCTGCAGAACAATGCAATACATACTGAAATGTATGTATATGATTATTTTAATATCTGTCAAATGATTTATTTTAATATCTGTCAATAAGTTTTGGGGTGTATAGTGTTCACCTTTAATATCTGTCAATAAGTTTTGGGGTGTATAGTGTTCACCTTTAATATCTGTCAATAAGTTTTGGGGTGTATAGTGTTCACCTTTAATATCTGTCAATAAGTTTTGGGGTGTATAGTGTTCACCTTTAATATCTGTCAATAAGTTTTGGGGTGTATAGTGTTCACCTTTAATATCTGTCAATAAGTTTTGGGGTGTATAGTGTTCACCTTTAATATCTGTCAATAAGTTTTGGGGTGTATAGTGTTCACCTTTAATATCTGTCAATAAGTTTTGGGGTGTATAGTGTTCACCTTTAATATCTGTCAATAAGTGTTTTGGTGTATAGTGTTCACCTTTAATATCTGTCAATAAGTTTTGGTGTATATAGTGTTCACCTTTAATATCTGTCAATAAGTTTTGGGGTGTATAGTGTTCACCTTTAATATCTGTCAATAAGTGTTTTGGGGTGTATAGTGTTCACCTTTAATATCTGTCAATAAGTTTTGGTGTATATAGTGTTCACCTTTAATATCTGTCAATAAGTTTTGGGGTGTATAGTGTTCACCTTTAATATCTGTCAATAAGTTTTGGGGTGTATAGTGTTCACCTTTAATATCTGTCAATAAGTGTTTTGGTGTATAGTGTTCACCTTTAATATCTGTCAATAAGTTTTGGTGTATATAGTGTTCACCTTTAATATCTGTCAATAAGTGTTTTGGGGTGTATAGTGTTCACCTTTAATATCTGTCAATAAGTTTTGGGGTGTATAGTGTTCACCTTTAATATCTGTCAATAAGTTTTGGTGTATATAGTGTTCACCTTTAATATCTGTCAATAAGTTTTGGGGTGTATAGTGTTCACCTTTAATATCTGTCAATAAGTGTTTTGGGGTGTATAGTGTTCACCTTTAATATCTGTCAATAAGTTTTGGGGTGTATAGTGTTCACCTTTAATATCTGTCAATAAGTTTTTGTATAGTGTTCACCTTTAATATCTGTCAATATAGTGTTCACCTTTAATATCTGTCAATAAGTTTTGGGGTGTATAGTGTTCACCTTTAATATCTGTCAATAAGTTTTTTTGTTCACCTTTAATATCTGGGTTTTGTATAGTGTTCACCTTTAATATCTGTCAATAAGTTTTGGTGTATATAGTGTTCACCTTTAATATCTGTCAATAAGTTTTGGGGTGTATAGTGTTCACCTTTAATATCTGTCAATAAGTGTTTTGGGGTGTATAGTGTTCACCTTTAATATCTGTCAATAAGTGTTTTGGTGTGTATAGTGTTCACCTTTAATATCTGTCAATAAGTTTTGGGGTGTATAGTGTTCACCTTTAATATCTGTCAATAAGTTTTGGGGTGTATAGTGTTCACCTTTAATATCTGTCAATAAGTGTTTTGGTGTATATAGTGTTCACCTTTAATATTTAATATCTGTCAATAAGTTTTGGGGTGTATAGTGTTCACCTTTAATATCTGTCAATAAGTTTTGGGGTGTATAGTGTTCACCTTTAATATCTGTCAATAAGTTTTGGGGTGTATAGTGTTCACCTTTAATATCTGTCAATAAGTTTTGGGGTGTATAGTGTTCACCTTTAATATCTGTCAATAAGTTTTGGGGTGTATAGTGTTCACCTTTAATATCTTTAATATCTGTCAATAAGTTTTGTTCACCTTTAATATCTGGGTGTATAGTGTTCACCTTTAATATCTGTCAATAAGTTTTGGGGTGTATAGTGTTCACCTTTAATATCTGTCAATAAGTTTTGGGGTGTATAGTGTTTCACCTTTAATATCTGTCAATAAGTTTTGGGGTGTATAGTGTTCACCTTTAATATCTGTCAATAAGTTTTGGGGTGTATAGTGTTCACCTTTAATATCTGTCAATAAGTTTTGGGGTGTATAGTGTTCACCTTTAATATCTGTCAATAAGTGTTTTGGGGTGTATAGTGTTCACCTTTAATATCTGTCAATAAGTTTTGGGGTGTATAGTGTTCACCTTTAATATCTGTCAATAAGTTTTGGGGTGTATAGTGTTCACCTTTAATATCTGTCAATAAGTTTTGGGGTGTATAGTGTTCACCTTTAATATCTGTCAATAAGTGTTTTGGGTGTATAGTGTTCACCTTTAATATCTGTCAATAAGTTTTGGGGTGTATAGTGTTCACCTTTAATATCTGTCAATAAGTTTTGGGGTGTATAGTGTTCACCTTTAATATCTGTAATAATAAGTTTTGGGGTGTATAGTGTTCACCTTTAATATCTGTCATATAAGTTTTGGGGTTATAGTGTTCACCTTTAATATCTGTCAATAAGTTTTGGGGTGTATAGTGTTCACCTTTAATATCTGTCAATAAGTAAGTTTTGGGGTGTATAGTGTTCACCTTTAATATCTGTCAATAAGTTTTTGGTGTATAGTGTTCACCTTTAATATCTGTCAATAAATATAGTGTTCACCTTTAATATCTGGGGTGTATAGTGTTCACCTTTAATATCTGTCAATAAGTGTTCACCTTTAATTTGTCAATAAGTTTTGGGGTGTATAGTGTTCACCTTTAATATCTGTCAATAAGTTTTGGGGTGTATAGTGTTCACCTTTAATATCTGTCAATAAGTTTTGGGGTGTATAGTGTTCACCTTTAATATCTGTCAATAAGTGTTTTGTCAATAAGGGTGTATAGTGTTCACCTTTAATATCTGTCAATAAGTTTTGGGGTGTATAGTGTTCACCTTTAATATCTGTCAATAAGTTTTGGGGTGTATAGTGTTCACCTTTAATATCTGTCAATAATCTGTCAATAAGTTTTGGGGTGTATAGTGTTCACCTTTAATATCTGTCAATAAGTTTTGGGGTGTATAGTGTTCACCTTTAATATCTGTCCTTTAATATCTGTCAATAAGTTTTGGGGTGTATAGTGTTCACCTTTAATATCTGTCAATAAGTTTTGGGGTCAATAAGTTTTGTATAGTGTTCACCTTTAATATCTGTCAATAAGTGTTTTGGGGTGTATAGTGTTCACCTTTAATATCTGTCAATAAGTTTTGGGGTGTATAGTGTTCACCTTTAATATCTGTCAATAAGTTTTGGGGTGTATAGTGTTCACCTTTAATATCTGTCAATAAGTGTTTTGGGGTGTATAGTGTTCACCTTTAATATCTGTCAATAAGTTTTGGGGTTTAATATCTGTCAATAAGTTTTGGGGTGTATAGTGTTCACCTTTAATATCTGTCAATAAGTTTTGGGGTGTATAGTGTTCACCTTTAATATCTGTCAATAAGTTTTGGGGTGTATAGTGTTCACCTTTAATATCTGTCAATAAGTTTTGGGGTGTATATCTGTCAATAAGTTTTGGGGTGTATAGTGTTCACCTTTAATATCTGTCAATAAATAAGTTTTGGGGTGTATAGTGTTCACCTTTAATATCTGTCAATAAGTTTTGGGGTGTATAGTGTTCACCTTTAATATCTGTCAATAAGTTTTTGTATAGTGTTCACCTTTAATATCTGTCAATAAGTGTTTTGGGGTGTATAGTGTTCACCTTTAATATCTGTCAATAAGTGTTTTGGGGTGTATAGTGTTCACCTTTAATATCTGTCAATAAGTTTTGGGTTCACCTTTAATATCTGTCAATATAGTGTTCACCTTTAATATCTGTCAATAAGTTTTGGGGTGTATAGTGTTCACCTTTAATATCTGTCAATAAGTTTTGGGGTGTATAGTGTTCACCTTTAATATCTGTCAATAAGTTTTGGGGTTATAGTGTTCACCTTTAATATCTGTCAATAAGTTTTGGGGTGTATAGTGTTCACCTTTAATATCTGTCAATAAGTGTTTTGGGGTGTATAGTGTTCACCTTTAATATCTGTCAATAAGTATAGTTTTGGGGTGTATAGTGTTCACCTTTAATATCTGTCATAAGTTTTGGGGTGTATAGTGTTCACCTTTAATATCTGTCAATAAGTTTTGGGGTGTATAGTGTTCACCTTTAATATCTGTCAATAAGTTTTGGGGTGTATAGTGTTCACCTTTAATATCTGTCAATAAGTTTTGGGGTGTATAGTGTTCACCTTTAATATCTGTCAATAAGTGTTCACCTTTTTTGTCAATAAGGGTGTATAGTGTTCACCTTTAATATCTGTCAATAAGTTTTGGGGTGTATAGTGTTCACCTTTAATATCTGTCAATAAGTTTTGGGGTGTATAGTGTTCACCTTTAATATCTGTCAATAAGTTTTGGGGTGTATAGTGTTCACCTTTAATATCTGTCAGTGTTCACCTTTAATATCTGTCAATAAGTTTTGGGGTGTATAGTGTTCACCTTTAATATCTGTCAATAAGTTTTGGGGTGTATAGTGTTCACCTTTAATATCTGTCAATAAGTGTTTTGGGGTGTATAGTGTTCACCTTTAATATCTGTCAATAAGTTTTGGGGTGTATAGTGTTCACCTTTAATATCTGTCAATAAGTTTTTTTGGGGTGTATAGTGTTCACCTTTAATATCTGTCAATAAGTGTTTTGGGGTGTATAGTGTTCACCTTTAATATCTGTCAATAAGTTTTGGGGTGTATAGTGTTCACCTTTAATATCTGTCAATAAGTTTTGGGGTGTATAGTGTTCACCTTTAATATCTGTCAATAAGTTTTGGTGTGTTAGTGTTCACCTTTAATATCTGTCAATAAGTTTTGGGGTGTATAGTGTTCACCTTTAATATCTGTCAATAAGTTTTGGGGTGTATAGTGTTCACCTTTAATATCTGTCAATAAGTTTTGGGGTGTATAGTGTTCACCTTTAATATCTGTCAATAAGTTTTGGGGTGTATAGTGTTCACCTTTAATATCTGTCAATAAGTTTTGGGGTGTATAGTGTTCACCTTTAATATCTGTCAATAAGTTTTGGGGTGTATAGTGTTCACCTTTAATATCTGTCAATAAGTTTTGGGGTGTATAGTGTTCACCTTTAATATCTGTCAATAAGTTTTGGGGTGTATAGTGTTCACCTTTAATATCTGTCAATAAGTTTTGGGGTGTATAGTGTTCACCTTTAATATCTGTCAATAAGTGTTTTGGGGTGTATAGTGTTCACCTTTAATATCTGTCAATAAGTGTTTTGGTGTGTATAGTGTTCACCTTTAATATCTGTCAATAAGTTTTGGGGTGTATAGTGTTCACCTTTAATATCTGTCAATAAGTTTTGGGGTGTATAGTGTTCACCTTTAATATCTGTCAATAAGTTTTGGGGTGTATAGTGTTCACCTTTAATATCTGTCAATAAGTTTTGGGGTGTATAGTGTTCACCTTTAATATCTGTCAATAAGTGTTTTGGGGTGTATAGTGTTCACCTTTAATATCTGTCAATAAGTTTTGGGGTGTATAGTGTTCACCTTTAATATCTGTCAATAAGTTTTGGGGTGTATAGTGTTCACCTTTAATATCTGTCAATAAGTGTTTTGGTGTATAGTGTTCACCTTTAATATCTGTCAATAAGTTTTGGTGTATATAGTGTTCACCTTTAATATCTGTCAATACGTTTTGGGGTGTATATAGTGTTCACAGATTATCATTTGCAAGAACATTGTATTCATTTGTTCCAGAAGATGAAAAACAAAAAGACCAGTTTGTCCTTCATTCTGCCATACAATGAGACACTATACCTAGCCCTTTAGTTCAGAATAGTCAACCCTATGTACAAAAACCTAATACCCTAACATGTGTGGAACTATAGGTCAACTTAACATTTCCATCGCTTCTTAAAGGCCCAGTGCAGTCAAAAATGTGATTATCTTGTGTTTTTTTAATGTATAAATGTTGCCACACTATGAGGTTGGAATAAAACTGTGAAAATGATCATAATGCCCTTGGCGTACGTTTTGGCGTGCCTTGTCATCAATAAGAACGAGAGCTCCAAACCTCTTGCCAATAACAGCTAGTTTACCCCTCCCCACTCAGACCACTCCCAGACAGTCATAGCAAAATTATTGCTTGAGAAATTGTTCTTTGAAAAGAAGCTATTATTCACAATAAGGTACTTAATTACTACCCAGAAATGATTCAATATTGAGATAAAAACAGCTGCATTGTATTTTATGGAGAAGCCTCATTGACCACTGATGTCCTGGGAAAGATGGAAGGCAAATGTAATGTCAAAACGAATATATGTAACCACCTGGAAGAGACTCTTAGTCTGCCTGGCCAAATAAATACTAGTTGCATTTAACACTGACACAGACACTGACACAGCCGTTTGGTGCTTGGCGATGTGCAGCATGTGGCCTACAGATTAAAGCTTTAAATCAGGCTCTCTCCTGTTCATACCATGAATGCACCCTCTGTTTGACTACAATCCCTGGGTGTGAGAGAGTGGAGGGAATAAGAGGCGGTTTTGGATCTCCTCCTTTACTGAGGAGGCATCCCATTATGATAGAGGACCAGGGGAGGGCTTGATCACAAAGGGTTAAACCTGAGTTTCTTCCCCCCACAATAAGCAGGATTGGCTTCTTTACATGTGGAAAACAGCTCCAAACAGATTTCAGCACAAGACAGGTGCCAGAATTACCATCTGCTTTGAATTCTACCCCCCCTTCTTCTCTCTCTCTCCTCTACCCTCATATACCACCCAATCCCGCGTTGTCCATCTCTCGCTCTCTCCTGTTCTCTTTCTACCCATCATCCAGCAAGGCTCATTCTCTCATCAAGCCTGGCTGACACTTTTTAAGTACCTGGCTGAAAAGTGAAGAGAAAGCAAATAAAAAGGAATTAATTTACATCACACACACACACACTTTCCCTTCAAGTGATGTACAAATCAGTAAACATTGGAGGCCTATGTGTAGGTCTATCATAATAAAGTTATTACTGTAGGCTACTACAGGTTTCAGGGTAAGAAATAAGGCCGGGAACTATTAATTGTCACAATTTGAGATTAAATATCCCATCTCTGAGTTGTAATTAATTATCCATAATAGGTTTAGAAGACTTCTACCAAACAAGACAATGACTGCAGCCTATATTTCATAGCTCCCCAAGTTTCTTAAAGTCGGTTCATGTTATCCTTAGTTGAACTCTTGGCTTAAGGTTCTCACTCACTGGTTTAGTGGAGGCCCGTCAATAAATCACCTGTGAAAGTACATGAGGCCTGCTGTCGCCAACGCCAAACACAGGAAACCTTTGGGTCTCCAAATTTATGTTCCATACTATTCTCTAAACTTGCTCCCACTGACTTGAAATGTGCTGTAAGCACTTAGGGCAACCATTTAAACACAGCCTACAGTTGGCTATTCCTAAATCCGTTGTTTTTGCCTCTCAAGTAGAGAATATAAAACATTCCAACATGGTGAGATTCCCTTGTTGAATATAATATACTGTATTTCTTATGAAAATAATTTTTGTGTGTGCTATAGTTGAGTTAAGAAAATAGCATAGTTAAAATGAAACCATATTGTATTTTGTGAGCTTACCCAACGTTTGAGGGCCAAGCTTAATTTACCGTGTGGTGCCTGTAAATTGGAGTCTCATTACTCTAACCTGTGATTCGCGCCTTGCCGGCACGAAGCTCCCGCTAATGAGCCCATTAGGACAAAGGAGAGTCCTAAATAAGCAGAAGAAAATAAACAAGCCAGGTGACAAATTGCTACACGGTAGAGTTGAAATTTGTGTCGTCAGAAACCCACAGGCATTTTCAGCTTGTGCTTGGGTTTCTTCTATACTTTTGAGTTAAACAGAGAGTGCCTATATTTTTTTGGGAGGCTTAGAGAGACTTTTTGTTGTTCTTGTGAGGGACACATATCTTGCAGGTGCTGTTTTCAAAAGCAGGCCAATTGCCAGGCACTTTTTGTCTGATCTTGAATGTTGAGCTGCTTGCAGTTGAGCTGCTTGCAGGGCCATTTGTTTGCGTACTGGGTAGCCTATTTCATTTATAGAATGCAGCCTTCAACACTGTTACAAGAGGAACTTTTCAAGATTGTCTCTTGTCTACTATAAACCTGTAACAGTCAGGATAATGAGTCTGTTCATGTTGTTTCTAAAAGTACAGTCAGGGGCGTCATGTACCCCAAAATCTGAGGGGGCACAAAGCTGTAGCGGTGTGTGGGTAAAATCACTGGGGAAGCCAAGCCAGAAAAAAGTCATATTACAACCTATGTGTTGTGATAATTGTGCTGTTTTCAGTATAACCGGTTAGTTCATATGCCTTGCCACTGGTATATGTTTCTGACGTTTTTGGACTACTAAACAACTGTTGATTTAGAACCATGTAGAGTTACCGCAAGTCGCAAAGAAAACAGGAGCTGCCTCCACTATTCCGGCACCATTTCAACTTCGACATTTCAACATCATCAAATCACCTATGCTTAGTATAATACAGTGACAACTAATAGATACCAAAAACTATTTAGTCCAATCAAAGTAAGCTAAATATGATGTGGCTGTCCATGGTTCTGATTTCTCTGTGTGTTTGTGTGTGTGTGTTCGTGCAAGTAGAAAAAAACATGTTGACTCACCCTACTTGTAGAGAAATGCCAATGCCCTCCTCTCTTTCATACATACACACTTTTATTTTTTATTGCCCTAGGCTACCTGGCTAAAATGCTTGCTCGCTAGCCTAACTTCCTTTCATGGGCAATGTTAGCTAGTTAACATTAGCCTACTACATCTAGCTATATATTGAACTTCATCCTCTCAGGCCAAGGGTACAATGTATGAATTTATGGTTGGATCAGAATTGCCATTGTAATCATTGGTCAGTACAGAGAATTAAGTAAAACCACAAGTTTAAATCCCTATCTCCATCCATGGCTGATTTAGGAAAGGGCCAATTTTAGCTAGCTAACTAACCACTGGAGGACAACACAATGAGTTGCAACAATTCAAGTTGTTTCTGTCAATGACACATTGCTCCCGATGTGATTGGACTGAAGCCAAATCCAAACTGGCTTCCCTTGACACTTTTTTTTGGTGCGCCAGGACCATACCCAGGTGAGCTCACTCAGTTTAACGTAACACTGATTGGCTATAATTGTATAATTGATTTTATCAAGGGAGGCCAAATGCTCACTGGCTTCGATTGCATTCAATGCTACAGGCGGCAACAATGTCATCATCTTTTTTTACCAGATAGTATGAGATAGATTACCTGTTTCGCTTGCTCGGATGCTTTCTCCGATGAGATACATTCAGCCTATTGAGAATTGAAGGATAATTAGGAAACACAGAAAGACGAAATATAAAAATAGTTTCTATGTTGTTGTTTTTTTCTTGGTACATTTTTGGCACCATGAATACACGCCACTGGCACAAAGTACATGAGGGTGTGTCATGTTCTGACCTTAGTTCTTTTGTTATGTCGTTGTTTTAGTATGTTCAGGGCTCGAGTTGTGTGGGTTGTCTGTGTTTGTTTTTCTATGAGTTGGTATTTCTGTGTTTGGCCTGGTATGGTTCTCAATCAGAGGCAGCTGTCAATCGTTGTCCCTGATTGAGAACCAAACTTAGGCAGTCTGTTTTCACCCTTGATTTGTGGGGGATTATTTTCTGTTGAGTGTTTGTATTCTGCACCAGACAGAACTGTTTCGGTTTCATTCGTTCACTTTGTTGTGTTTGTTCAGTGTTCAATTTCTCTATTAAAAATATGGACACTTACCATGCTGCGCATTGGTCCTCCGATCCTTCCTACTACTCCTCGTCAGAGGAAGAAGACCGTTACAGGATGGCTGTGCGGTGGAAGTTAAATCATTATTCAAACACATGAAACAGCTTTTTCCTGCAATCTAGAGCTATAATCATTTTGTTTAATTCTGTCAAAAATATGTTTATTTTTCTGCACATCTAAGCATACCTCTTGCGTTGCCTGTATCTTCCTGACTGGTGGTTATTTAAAACAAATACTAAATATGCCTCTCTGCATCTCTGCTAAAATCTGGGTAAAATACTGAAAGGAATGTTAGTCATATTCAGTACATTTAGTAATTGCTTGGTTCTCTAAAGTCTCCCAACCTTGCCAGCAGCTATGCCAGCTAAGATAGTTAGACAAGCTACTCTAACTTGATTGATAGCCTGAAATGTCTTCTTGATAGCTAGTTATGAGGTTGGGAACCTATCTGGGCTAAAGCCAACTTCATAAAATTGCTAGGTGGCTAGTAGTATTACAGAGAAACAACAACAAAAAATGGAGGGGAGGGGGGGGGGACAACAACTCTGAAGGGGCATGTGCCCCTGTGCCCCCAACGGGCATGACACCTCTGAGTGCAGACTGACCATATCCCAACCTGTCCATGCACAAGTTGGCCTGCTTTTGATGGAGAGGTCATTTGGCAATAGATTTGTTTTTTTCTTCTGATAATCACAACAGCTGAAAAGCAATATACTTATGCCTACTTACAACACAGTTATAGAACTTTTAAATGACATGACATGCCAGTGGCCCTGAAGAATGTATACTCTTTCAATATGGAGATTGTGTGAGGTTCCCCAACAACAATGATGAATTATTGCCCACTACTTTCATTCTGTTCTTGGGAGAGTGTGTGAGAGTGTGACACCCATAATCTTGATGTGCATGTGAATTTGTTAGCAGATTTGTTAGTGTACTGAGCAGCAGTACCACTCTATGTGGCCAGGGCACAGTTTGCATACCTCAGCTGCTGCCTCTAATTCACAATTAACTGGACAGAGTCATCCTCACTCTCTCAGCAGATGGTTTGGGAGCTCCATATTTGTGAGCAAGTGCATGTGTATTGGTTTAGAGGCAGCTGTGGGAGGTAAGCATTGCCCAATGTTCTGAGTCTAGCAGCTTCATGTGCAAACACAGATAATAATAAGAAAAGAACCTTGAAATCTCAAAGATCAGGAAATCTCAAAAAGAGCTTCTCTGCCAAGCCTTCCGTAAAATCCTCATATCATTCTCTGTATCATCTTTAGAGGCGGCCGTTGGTTTCATTCCAGAGTAATCCTTGAGATTATATCCGTGGCATGGTGGACAATGGACATATTGTTTTGATCTTGTTGCTGTAATCCAGATCAGTGCTTCAGCACCATATGGAGTAGGCTAGAGGAGGCCTCAGTCAGCAGAACTACTGCATAGACATGGTCTGTGTTGAATAATATTGCAGCACTGTGTAGCACATGCAGTTCAATTCGTGAAAATATATCTGAATGTAAAATACACATGATTATAATATTTATTTAGGGAGATACTATCAACCAAGTGATATTTACCATTGAAGTAGATGGTAAAATAACTCCGGTAAAGCCTAATATTTCTGACAGTCATAAACACTGCAACATCATGCATTCACATTTCCCAAAAATACAACATGCACACAGACTCAGTGTTACCCCAAATTCTTACAAAAAGAGAGTGAAAACAAGGAGGGGATGGGGCCATCTGTTTTACGGTATAATCTGGAGGAGTCAAACCTCATAAAGAAAGAGAAGACTAAGGCCAAATTGACAGTCAGTGGATGGGATGTCATGCGAGCCAGATGGATTTGCCTTGAGGAGAATTTACCCAGTGTGCACAAGTCCAATCCAGCTGAATCACTGCACTCAAATCTAATATTTGGTTCTGGTGCTGCACTGTGGTTCCGCTAATGGAAACACCAAACATGCTGCTGTAACATTGGTTGACAAGGGCACCTTGGGTTTGCAGATGTTCACGCTGATGACAGATGGTACTGGTGTGGCTAAGGGAGCAATGGGGAGATGTCTGAACCAGCCTTGTGCCACCTGCACTCCTCTTAAACTCCCTCTCTGCACCCCATTCCCATAACCCAAAACAGTGTATGTGTGTGTGTAGTGTGTGTGTGTGTGTGTGTGTGTGTGTGTGTGTGTGTGTGTGTGTGTGTGTGTGTGTGTGTGTGTGTGTGTGTGTGTGTGTGTGTGTGTGTGTGTGTGTGTGTGTGTGTGTGTGTGTGTGTGTGTGTGTGTGTGTGTGTGACATTACTCAGTGCTGTGGGATCACAGCGTACCAGGGATTGGCACACTGCTACAGACAGTGGGTGTGTCTGAATCTCTGGTTGGGTCAGGTAACACAGGCAGGACAAGCTGGTGGCTGGAAGTCCTTCAGCATTTCCACTTCCCTGGAGATGGAACATACAACAGCATATGAGGTCAAATCCATCTGCCACATCAAGCTTCAGATCTCAGAGTTTGTTGGGCTCTAGATGTAGGCATATATATTTTCTTTTGTAGTGATAAAATGCTATAAGCTGCCAAAAATGTCTTACTGAAGTGAAAGTATAAAATGTGTTTTTCCCATACCGGTATAAAGGGATATGGAAAATCAAGAGTTCTTAGTTACCAAAAGTATATTGTAACTTGAGTTGATGCACAGACATTAGTGATCACATTTGTTGTCAACAATTACTCTAAAACAGAATGAAATGCAATTTTGAAAACAAGCATGGCTTTTTCATCATGACCACACAGTGAAGTGATGGGTTGAAACATGAAGGGGTGCCATTAAAATGCACGGTGTGCCATGTGTAAAGAGACAAATGACCAGCTCCTGAACCACAGGAAACAGAGAAGGGGAAGAAGGGCTGTGAACAGAGGAGAGAGACAGTAATTACCCCCATTCATCTTCATGGGACCCCAGCACCCTGTTATGGAGACGCGCCCCCAGCGTAGTGCATCCCCACGTTTGATAAATCTCTCCTTAAATTAGTAGCCACCGGTGGATAGGGCCTACATCACTCCTTATGCTACCATTCATCATCTCATTAAGAGTTTGGGCCAGGGGTGGGTTGAGGACTCCCAACATTGTGGGAGACTTTGAGCTCTTCTGAAGACAAGCGGTATGGGGTAGGTTACGGTTGTTTATGGTAGGCCTACGTCCAGTCGCATTGGATAATGATTTGAAAAAAATCATTAATTAGTTAAATCCGGTTGCCATCCTTTGGAGGAAAATATTTTGATCACAGGCCACTGTCCATTTACCATTTGAGAGATATGTTGCTGCTACTGTTGCTGTTAGGTCTACAATGTAACAAGATGCCAAATATTTTGTGGTTTGAAATTAAATCTATCATCTGTCTGTATTTATGTAGCCATGTATGTATCTCTGTATTTGTTTACATGTGCGTGAAGAGGACCCATTCCTGTGAGTTAATTTGGTTAAAATGCAACAGCGATTATGTGACAGCACACAGGAAATGCAGTGAGGCTCGGGGAGTCCCAACCTGACATTAAAACTGAACTCTTTGTTGCAAAGTGAACAGAAATAAAGGAACCCTCTGGATTACCCCCCCCCCCCCTCCTCCCACGGCCCAGGTGGATTAATCTTTTTAAAAGCCACAAGCATCTCTCTCTTTTTCCGCAGACACAGAGGAGCAGGGCACTGAGCCCACGAGTCCCGTAGCGCTCCAAACACATCACTAACCGGATCTCCATGTGGTACATCCATTACCGTAAAATACGCCGCCACTCCCCGCTGAACGCTCTACACTCACCCCCATCGCATTTTCGCCAGCCCCCTCCCGCCATAAAACCGCTTACGCCAACAGTTCTGAATTGGGCTGTGTCCAAGTTTAACATTAGTGGGTGGGAGCTGTAAGAGTGATCACAGCCACAAATTATGCTCCAGTGATAGAATCTGCACATGGATTATTCCGTACTCTGCAGTCAGTAAACTCTCTACCATGAAGACGCTGGTTACAACATTGACTTACAATACAGTAAAAAACACAGTCAAATATCCCTCTCTTTCATTTGGATGTGATTTCCCATTGTACATTGAACTTTACAGTGGTCACAAGTAATTTATCAAGGTCAATAGACAAATGGAAGTTCAAAACTAAAGCAAGATCTGAATTTATATAACAAATGTGTCATAGTTCCTCCCAAAACGTTGCAGCACAGCCTTCTCATCCAATCAGTTGTTGCTTTTTTTCCCTTGTACAGTATTAACAGTATTAACATCACTGCTGGTAAATGGTATATTTTTAGATTCACTGCGCTTTTTATTTGGAATTCGTCTTCATAGCTTGTTTTAAAGACGAGATGCTGACAAATCTGATTCTTGGTGCCAAATTCTGGATGAAGTACTTTTCATTGTTTATTTCCAAGGACTATATTTGGGCCCATATGATTGTTATTTCTTCTTGTCAACAAATATTAATGCTGACTGTGCAAATGTTATATCAATGCCAAACATGGTGTGTGTGTGTGTGTGTGTGTGTGTGTGTGTGTGTGTGTGTGTGTGTGTGTGTGTGTGTGTGTGTGTGTGTGTGTGTGTGTGTGTGTGTGTGTGTGTGTGTGTGTGTGTGTGTGTGTGTGTGTGTGTGTGTGTGTGTGTGTGTCAGTGGAGGGTCCTCAGTGGAGGAAGGGGAGGACCCTCAGTGAATTTCATAAAAATAAAATTGTATCCTTTTTTTGATAAAACATACTAAACATAATCACTTCACCAAATAAGTGATTAAAACACACTATTTTGCAATGAAGGCCTGCAGTAGCCTCATCAGCATTTTGTAGGGTAGCACCATGATGTAGCCGGAGGACTGCTAGCTTCTGTCCTCCTCTGGGTACATTGACATCAATATAAAACCTAGGAGGCTCATGGTTCTCACCTCCTACCATAGACTTCCAAAGTTATTATGACAACTTCCGGAGGAGGTCCTCCAACCTATTAGAGCTCTTGCAGCATGAACTGACTGACATGTTGTCCACCCAATTAAAGTATTAGATAATTAATCTAGTACCGAAAGCATAAACTACAGGTAGCTAGCCCCGCAGTGCATAAAATGTGAGTAGTTGACTCAAAGAGAGAGAAAAGACAATATTGGAGCAGTTTTGAACACATTTATTTATTCCAAAATGAAGGAGAAGCATGGGAGAAGTAGAGATATTGTCATTTTTTTCCACTTACTTAGATAGCAAATGCAACTAGCTAGTTTAGCCTACACAAACACCCTGCTTAAATAGAGGGATGCTATGTTAGCTAGCAGGCTATGACTATCCAACACAACACTTCCAAGTCAAGGTAAACTTTCGGTTTTACTCATTTAATGCCCCTGGGGCCTGTCGGTGTAAGAGCTAAACTCCTTACTGACTCTACACTAAAGTTACTGCATGATTGCAGTTGGCTTACTAACGCATTAGTTCTATTAGCTATGTTGACTATGACCTTACTTTAGCTAATAGGGTGACAACGATGTAGGTTGTGTGTAGCGGTTATGATATGGTTTGGAAGTTTTTTTTTGCCTGGTCACATACAGCTGATGTGTTGTGTATTGAAGTCTACAAGTGAAGGGAAAAGGTGAGAGGAAGAGCGTGCATAGATGCGATAAGGAATACAACGTGACTGGTATGAAAGTGAACTGTGTAAACGCATGAATGGGGATGTATTCATTCTGACAAATTTTGTTTAAAAACGTTTCTTAAATGGAAGCAAACGGAACAAAACGGGGATAAACATACTTGAATTTGTCCAATAGAAGCTCTTGTTTGCAAATGAAATCCATGTTTATTTGTCACATACATGTGTTTAGCAGATGTTATTGTGGGTGTAGCGAAATGCTTGTATTTCTAGTTCCGACAGTGCAGTAATATCTAACAAGTAATATCTAACATTTTCACAACAACAATACACACATTACACACAAATCTAAAGTAAAGGAATGTGTGAGCAGTGTCAGAGCGGCATAGACTATGATACAGTAGCATAGGATAGAACACAGCATATACATATGAGATGAGTAATACAAAATATGCAAACATTATTAAAGTCACTAGTGATTACAAGTCTATTTATATAAGGCAACAGCCTCTAATGTGCTAGTGATGGCTATTTAACAGTCTGATGGTCTTGAGATAGAGACTGAAACTGCAAAACTGCTTCTCAGTCCCAGCTTTGATGCACCTGTACTGACCTCGCCTTTTGGATGATAGCGAGGTGAACAGGCAGTGGCTCGGGTGGTTGTTGTCCTTGATGATCTTTTTGGCCTTCCTGTGACATCGGGTGCAGTAGGTGTCCTGGAGGGCAGGTAGTTTGCCCCCGGTGATAGGTTGGGCACCACCCCCTAGAGAGCCCTGTGGATGCGGGCGGTGTACTTGCCGTACCAGGCGGTGATATAGCCAGACAGGATGCTATAAATTGTGCATCTGTCAAAGTTTGTGAAGGTTTTAGGTGCCAAGCCAAATTTCTTCAGCCTCAGACCATTTCAGTTTGTCAGTGATGTATAAGCTGAGGAACTTGAACATTTCCACCTTCTCCACTGTGTTCCCGTCAATGTAGATAAGGGGGTGCTCCCTCTGCTGTTTCCTGAAGTCCACGATCACCTCCTTTGTTTTGTTAACGTTGGGTGAGAGGTCATATTCCTGGCACCACACTCCCAGGGACCTCACATCCTCGCTGTAGGCTGTCTTATCATTGTTGGTAATCAGACCTACTACTGTTGTGTCATCTGCAAACTTGATGATTTAGTTGGAGGTGTGCGTGGTCACGCAGTCATGGGTGAACAGGGAGTACAGGAGGGGCTGAGCATGCATCCTTGTGGGGCCCCAGTGATGAAGATCAGCGAAGTGGAGATGTTGTTACCTACCGTCACCACCTGAGGGGGCGGCCTGTCAGGAAGTCCAGGACCCAGTTGCACAGGGTAGGGTTCAGACACAGGGCCTCGAGCTTAATGATGAGCTTGGAGGGTACTATGGTGTTGAATGCTGAGCTATAGTCAATGAACAGCATTTGTACATAGGTATTCCTCTTGTCCAGATGGAATAGGGCAGTGTGCAGTGAGATGGCGATTGCATCGTCTGTGGATCTATTGGGGCGGTAAATAAATTGAAGTGGGTCTAGGACAGAGGTGGGCAAACTTTTTGACTCGCGGGCCACAATGGGTTCTAAAATTTGACAGAGGGGCCGGGCCAGAAGCATTTGGAGGGAGTGTTTGGGCCGGATATACTAAAGCATTAAATGTAGTGTGTGCAAACCTCATAGCACAGTAAGAACACTACAACCCAATTTATTAACTGTCTTTCAAATGTGAAAAATAGCCCTTATCAGTTAATAAATTTGTCTCAAGGAATATGCAAGATATGGCATTTACATACTATTTCGCAGATACTGGGAGGAGGAAATGTAAATAGATTAAAATAACATACGCACTGTGATTTATCAAGATTGCGTCTGTGTTTAATAAGTTTCAATCGAAGGTGCAAAGTTAAAGAAATCAACATTTATTGAAAAATGGAATCACTTTTAACATTCAAAACATATTATTACACAACGAAATACTCAAGCTCAATAATATCTGCTTGTGTTAAACTCCGCAAAATCATGGATGGATTGTCCTGACCGTGCGCTCTACAAACTCGCCACGGACGCCCTTGCCTTCACGCGCAAACAGTACACGTGTATCGTTGCCAAGCACACAGACATAGGCTGTATTAAATATCCTACCTGCAGCTGAAAATTAGCCTTTGCTAATTTGAATGCCAGCAAATAACTTGCCTTGGTACTTGACTCTTGAATTGCAGTTTGTCGGTGAAAAAAGTTCTGTTGACTGTAAATTAGCTGCCAACCTCTGAGCAGTAGCCGCCCGTTCTTGTGTTGACTGCTTGCTAGCATAGTTTGAATGCTTCGTGGCAAAGTGATGGCTGATATTGTACTCTTTGAAAACCGCAACAGCTTCTTGGCATATCAGACATACAGCCGTTGATCGGACTTCAGTGAAGAAGTATTTTGTTGTCCACTCCTTATTAAACACTCGGCATTCGCTGTCCACTTTCCTTCTCTTTGGTCCGCTCTTTTTCCCAGAAGGGCTTAATGGTGACGTGAAACGAAGTGAAAATTAAAGTGAAATAAAGAGAAATACGCGCCACTCCAACAACGGTCAATGTGTTTTGAGTGCGCCATCTATTGGGGAAACGTGGGCATTGCAGGGAAAGGGGAAAAAAGGAGGTTTTTACTATAATTTGGACAAGTTCGGCGGGCCGGATTAAAAAGCCTAACGGGCCGTATGTGGCCCGCGGGCCGTAGTTTGCCCATATCTGGTCTAGGATGTCAGGTAATGTAGTGGTGATATACTTGACTAGTCTCTCAAAGCACTTCATGATGACAGAAGTGAGTGCTACAGGGAATTGTCATTTAGTTCAGTTACCTTTGGGAGAGGGAGAGATTGAATATGTTTGTATTCAGCCATATTCCCAGTCACCTTGCCATGGTTAAATGCGATGGTTAACGCTTTCAGTTTTTCGCGAATGCTGCCATCTACCCACGGTTTCCGGTTAGGGTAGGTTTTAATAGTCACTGTGGGTACAACATCTCCTATACACTTCCTGTCAACTCAGTCACCGTATCAGTGTATTCGTCAATGTTCTTCTCGGAGGCTACCCAGGAACATATCCGAGTCGGTGTGATCAAAACAATCTTGAAGCGTGGATTCTGAATGGTCAGACCAGCATTGAATAAGTCTTAGCACAGGTACTTCCTGTTTGAGTTTCTGCCTATAGGAAGGGAGGAGCAAAATGGAGTCGTGATCAGATTTACCGAAGGGAGGGCCTTGTAGGCATCCCGGAAGTTGGAGGTGCAGTGGTCGAGTGTTTTAGCAGTGTGAGTACTACAGTCAATGTATTGATAGAAATTCGGGAGCGTTTTTCTGAAATTTGCTTTGTTAAAGTCCCCAGATACAATAAATGCGGCCTCAGGATATGTTGTTTCCAGTTTGCATAAAGTCCAGTGAAGTTCTTTGAGGGCAGTCATGGTATCGGCTTGAGGGGGAATATACACAGCTGTGACTATAACCGAAGATAATTTTATTGGAAGGTAATATGGTCGGCATTTGATTGTGAAGTATTCTAGGTTGGGTGAACAAAAGGACTTGAGTTCCTGTATGTTATCACAATCACGCCATGAGTAGTTAATCATAAAACATACCTCTTCTTCCCAGAGAGATATTTATTCCTGTCTGCCCGATGAACTGAGAACCCAACTGGCTGTACAGACTCAGTATATCCCGAGAGAGCCATGTTTCCGTGAAACAGAGTATGTTACGATCCCTGATGTCTCTCTGGAAGGAAATCTTCGCCCTGAGCTGTTCAACATTATAATCCAGAGACTGAACATTAGCAAGTAATATACTCGGAAGCGGTGGGTGATATGCGCACCTCCTAAGTCAGACTATAAGTTCACTACCTCTCCCCCGCCAGCGGTGTTTTGGGTTAGCCTCTGGAATCAGTTAAATTGCCCTGGCGATTACGAACAAAGGATACGATTTGGGAAAGTCGTATTCCTAGTCATAATGCTGGTGAGTTACTGCCGCTCTGATATCCAAAAGTTATTCCCAGCTGTATGTAATAACCCAAAAATAATTCTGGCCTAAAAATGTAAGAAATGTAACAAAATACTGAAAAGTTTCCTAAGAGCTCAGTAGCCCTATCCATCAGCCCCATTTTGATGTTCTACTGTTGGGACTAATGATTACATCCTATATCAGCTAGATGCGGGTATGAGGGTGCAATGTGGCATTGAATGAGTCTCTGTCTGTCCATGTGTCACCTAAAAAAAATGTTGACCTGTGCACACCAACGTTGTAAACTTTCATTCATAGGCTAAGTTGTAGCAACCACATGATGGTTAAAGGGAAATTAGAGTATCATCTAGTTACCTAAACCTATCACTGGTACATTGAGCTGGGGGAATGGAATATAAATGACAGTCATCCAATATGCTGTAATAGAAATAAGTCCATGCTCATGAAAAAAAAGTGTCCTCCTTCCTCTTAAATGGCACTGACTGCCACTGGACTGTGTGTGTGTGTGTGTGTGTGTACTAGAAGGTGGAGGTAATCGCTTATCCTGGCATCCTGCTGAAGTGGCCAGACTTAATGTACACCACGTGAGAACTCACAAGACATAATTAGGAGATTAAATGAGTGCAATGTAGAAGGGGTCACAGGAATGAAGGGTACAGTGACACTCATGTAATTTAAACATTCATTTTACATGCGTTTATGAAAAAGTGGAGACATTTTAATATTTCATCAAAAGAAAATATGGATGTCCTCTATAGCTGCACTCACTGGGATTGGCAAACACTGAATCAATCCTCATGCATCCCCTCTACTCTCCATGGGAAGCCATGTTTGGTGCCAGGGCCTCCTGCTTTTCCCATCCTCTGCCAACACTCCCCAGTAGATACCATGTACATTATCCTCATCCACATCAATCACTCCTCATCCATCACTTATCTCAATGTCTTTACAGCCAGCAGGCCGGAGGTGCTTGTCCACTTATGTGGTTCAGTTATTTTCTCTCCTTTTCAACTCAACTCATCTTGTCCACACAGTAACTCTAGAAGGTCCCGGCATAGAACATACGTTTGGGTTAATGTTAGTCAGTTCATATTTTGTTATCTATTTACAGATCCTCAGGTCATTTTGATAGCTTTTTGTGATAACTAGATTGGTTTATTTGATTGGTTTATTTGATGATGTCCTACTTAATTTTGTTCAATCTTTATCTACATATCCCATATATAAGTCAGAAATAGACCAAGGCAATGTGCTTGCCATGCCATATCTTCTAACTGCTAACAAGCCTATTTGCCAGTGACTGACATTGATTTGATCCCTAAAGCCCTGAGCTTGGCACTGGATTGCTCCTAAGCCAAATTAAGCCTCTATCATACCCACCCCACCTTCACCCCTCTCCTCCTCTTGCTATGGGAATCCTACATCTTTAATGACGATGGAGAGTTTTGCACAGCTCCCGCAACACAAAAGCAGTGACATCTGTCTCAGTAAGTGCTGCACTCAAGACCCCCATCCCATTTGTTCTCTCCCCTTCTTGAAAATAAATCTAAAATAAAAGAGTAGTTGTGGGAGGGGGCTGCTAATAGAGGAAAGCGGGGAGAAGTTTAAACAAAGAACCTTTCTTTCAAAGTGTGTTTTCGGCATAATTCCCCACACAGTATTCCTAATGTTCAAAAAGGTGTTAAAGAGTATACTTCTCCCCTGGCTCTGGTTTTTGCTCTGTTGCCCACCTGCCCAATGCTGGTTCCAGGCCCCACTTGGATCTTGAAAGGACATTTTCCACAGATTAATTTAGACATTTGAAACTCAAACCCATTGAAAAAAATAGCTTTCAAACTAAAAGTGGTTTGCAAGAGCGTTGTTACGAATCCCTTTTGGCCCGACAGTCTATGGGGGGGGGTGGTAGTGAGACCCATAACATAATTCATGCAAATTATAATTGTGACAAAGTAAAAGTGAGAATGAAATAACCAGGACAACTGAAATCTACCATTAAACTCAGAGTTTATTGTAAAACACACAGTAATGGGGGGAGCAGGAAAAGGGGCTGAGCTGGACCCAAGGAAAGAAACAATAAGTATTTAAAAAATACCCCTAAGCTAGACTAGCCTACTTTAACAACAGCTAACTAACCAAAAATACAGTGGGTGGTCCGCCCAGTTCTAACTAGTGTATTTAACAAAGTCTACCTACGGGTAGTGTATGCCCATGGGCAACTTGTCTTGGTTTTCCCTTTTCCCACCAGCAAACAAACACCATTACCAAAACAATACTCACATGTGATGAAAAAGTGCTATGGAGGTGCTCAAACAAAAGAGAGGTTAATGCACAAAGAGAGAGTGACACACAGAGACCTACAGACATGGCATTTACAGAGAGATTGAGCTCTAGAGCTAACAACTGATGGGGTTTTTAAACCAAGGGAAAGGAACTGTGATAGGGTAGGAAACAGGAGGAGGTGTGTCTTCTGATTGATGATTGATTGTTGACTGATTGGGGAGTGATGATTTTCACCTGTGAAGGGAGAAGGAGAGAAAAGAAACACACACACACAGGATACCCACACAGGATACTTGTATCCGTAACAAGCGTATGATGGACTCATGAGAGATGTTGATATGATCGTCAAAATTTAGGTCTGTGGCTAAATTTAACTTCATAAGACAACAAATAAGTCAGTTATTGAGCATAGCTTTATTTCATATGCACATGAGCTCTTAAAATAGTGTTACCTTTTCCAGCATGACTTCCACTGATAAGATACAGCCCACATTCTGTAGCATATAGGGTACTACTTGTCAAAATGAAGGCAATTTTGACCTAAACTTCATTATATGCTATAGATAGTAATTTGGCAATATAATAATATTTGTTTTAATTATAACACTGACTAGGCCTATAGCCTAAGAGTTTCAAATCAGAATGGTCAAGACTGTCTTTTGTCACAGCACCTTCGATACCTCTAAGATCCTCTTGCTTATGATGATGATGATGATGATGACAAGAATAACGGACAGGCGATGTTGTAGTCAGCTATGAGCAATCAAATCTGACGCAAAGAGGGTCCTCCGAACTTTGCCACCAAAAATGGCGACCTCCATGCTGTGCAGGAGGACAGCAATATTTAGCTGGGCTATTCGAATGGTTTCACCCTTAAAATTGTATAATCCTGCCAGCTCACACTGCGGGCTTCTACATCAGATAGCAAATTATAACCCTAAACCACTGAAATTAAATTTGAAAGATTCATACATACCAGATAGGGAAAGCGAGAAAACTCCGGAATGGCAGAAGACAGCGAAGTATGACCGCAAGCTATTCGGGCGGTATGGCTCTTCGTCGGGAATCGACCCTGCAAAGCTGTGGCCCAGCCATGCCCAGCTCGAGGAGATGATAGCAGAGGAGAGGGAATGGAACCCTCCGCTCCAGGTGATGCTGAAGAACGTCGAGGCGAAAACGAAGGAAGCCAATGCGAAACGTCTCGCGAGGTAAACAGCCATGCTAATACTAGCTATCTTTTTAGGATCTGTCAAATTACATGTTTGTTTATACGCAATGTGCCATACTAGATAACATTGAGAGAAATTGAGAATGGTAGTTACTGCTTGACATTTGCCTATATGACTCAAGGCAACTAGTTACATAGGCATGATATCTCTCAATGAGAGGCCTCTTGTTTGTATGCATGCATGTATGTATGTATAACGTAAATTAAATATGCTCAACAGTCTGATAGGCTTTGGTTCCAATTCATATTGTTATTTGATAGTGTTGTGGAAGTACAGCATTTCCTTGACGGGTGGATAAAGCTCTGTCTAACCATCCCTTTTTAGAGTAGCTTTTATGATGACATGATACTTGGCTAACACTCCCTCCTTCTTTTGCAGAGAGAAACTGGTTGCAGCCAATATGGCCAAGATGCCTAAGATGGTGGCTGACTGGAGGAAGGAAAAACGTGAGGCGAAACAGAAGTTGAAAGATGAGAAGGCGCGTCGTGAAAGGCTGCTAGCCGAGGCCAGAGAACGCTTTGGCTATGCTATGGACCCCCGAAGCCCCAAGTTCCTGGAGATGGTCAGTGAAATCGAAAAGGAGAAGAAGAAAAGGAAGCTGATGAAACGTAGACTAAAAGAAGAACAGACCCACGTCCCTCCTGCTGCTTCCTCGGCTGATTCCTCATCTTAAGGCACTGACTTTGTAAATATGACTATTTAGTCAACATTGTAAATGTTTTGTTGTTGTCAACTGTGCGTTTTGAGTTTGGTTGCTGTAATAAATGAAACGCACTAGAACGAGGTCTAATGTCTCATCATACTTTACTGACACTCAGGAGTATTTTTTTAAAACTTTACTTTACTTTTATAGACTAGTAGCTAGTATAGGAAGAATTATTTTTCATGTGATATAAACATGTTTATTATTGGAAAACAATTACACAATATATTAAAAACAGGCAAAATCCACAGCACACCACATTTAACTGTTTGGCAGACTTTTCTTATCTGGAGATGCAGAAGGAAAAACAAAGAATTACAATCTTGACTAACAGTCTGTCCTCACACAGATTAAGGGAAGCTGTATGTCGCATTTGACCAGCCATCCTCTGTGGATCACCTATAGATACAGGGGTGGCGGGCCACATTGTTCTGTGTGTACCAGTTGTAGAAGTATGCTGCATGGTTAGTCCACATCCACTAACCCTGGAGGTAGCATGCCAGGAGTAAGGAGGGGGGTTGGTGTGCCTTGTTAACTGCTGCAAAAAGCTATACTCTGGAGTTCTGAGCAGAGGTCAGGGTTCCTTGCAAGTTGTTGCAGTGAAACTGCTTGGTGCCACTCCAGAGAGTTCAAAGAGGATACCGTTTCTGATGGCTGAATCAGCCATCCGGGCAGTTCACAGATGTGGTCTAGGATTGTGAGACCGGTTGGACGTACTGCCAAATTCTCTAAAGCAACGTCAGAGGCAGCTTATGGTAGAGGAATTAACATTCAATTATCTGACAACAGCTCTGGTGGATGTTCCTGCAGTCAGCATGCCAATTGTACTCTCCCTCAAAACTGGAGACATAGTGGCATTGCATTTTGTGACAAAACTGCACATTTTAGAGTGGCCTTTTATTGCCCCCAGCACAAGGTGCACCTGTGTAATGATCATGCCGTTTAATCAGCTTCTTGATATGCCACACCTGTCAGATGGATGGATTAGCTTGGCTTGGAGAAAGGCTCACTAACAGGTATGTAAAAACAAAATGCACAAAAATAAGCTTTTTGTGCATATGGAAAAGGTGTATCTTTGATTTTGGCTCATGAAACATGGGACCAACACTTTACATGATGCATTTATATTTTTGTTCAGTGTATAAGATATGATTAACATAAAACATTCAGATCCAAAGACACAGGGATTTTAATTGGTTAAAGTTAGGTTATAGTTACAGAGGGATGAGGCTAAGCATGGGGTTAGCAAACCACCATCCAGAACCATATGAAATCGGCAGGCTGTATATAGTGTACACCAGAAATTGAGTCTTGATCTTGAGAGTTGGTCTGAGACCAAGTCAATGCAGGCTTAGTCTGGTCATGGTCTCAATACCCTCAGTCTGACTCAATATTTTAAAAATACCTGAATATCATTGCAACCATAAGGTGTCAGTTTCCCAGACACAGATGAAGCCTAGTCCTGGGTTAAGCATGTTCAATAGAGAATCTCCATTAGAAAATATATTTTTAGTCCAGGACTATGCTTCATCTGTGTCTGGGATACTGGCCCCAAGAGTTTAGGTGTACACCCTACAATTAGATCATGTATGTATTATAGGTTTTGTGTATTTGTATGCTGACTTCACAAAATACATTTCAATGTAAAAATATTTATCCCCTGGCCTTACATAGTGCACACTGTTGTGCAGACCGTGTATGTAACCTTTATTTAACTAGGCAAGTCAGTTAAGAACAAATTCTCATTTACAATGACAACCTACTGGAGAACAGTGCCTTGTTCAGGGGCAGAATGACAGATTGTTACCTTGTCAGCTTGGGGATTCAATCCAGCAACCTTTCAGTTACTGGCCCAACGCTCTAACCACTAGGCTACCTGTGGCCCATGATTGACACTGGGTGAGATGTCATGATCCACTGATTAAGTTCAAGGAAGTAGCAGGTAAGTTTATACACAGTATACAAAACATTAAGAACACCTTCCTAATATCTGAGTTACACCTCCTTCAGCCTTCAGAACAGCCTCAATTTGTCAGGGCATGGACTCTACAAGGTTTCTAACGCGTTCCACAGGGTTGATGGCCAATGTTAACTCCAATGCTTCCCACAGTTGTGTCAAGTTGGCTGGGTGTCTTTTGGGTGGTGGACCAATTATTGATACACACAGGAAAATTAAATGTGGAAAAATCCAGCAGCACTTAAATATTTTGTCTTGCCCATTCACCCTCTGAATGGTACACATACACAAACCTTGTCTCAAGGCTTAAAAATCCTTCAACCCATCTCCTCCCCTTCATAAACAAGGGATCATAGCGCAGTCAGTCTGTCATGCAAAGAGCAGGTGTTCATAATGTTTTGTACACTCCGTGTAGGTACCAGTCATACATCTTTATCTGTAAAGTCACCTCTTAATCAGTTTGTTATTTATAGGGCAATCTGGACAGGGATGGGTTATACTCTTTCAGATACGCTCCAGTAAAATAATATAAAACAATGAGGGATTCTAGCAAATGGACATATTTAATCATGTTTTTCAAATTGTTTAACCACACCTTTCTTTGCACAAGGTCTTGATTGACATTCATTACTTAAAATAATGTTTACACTATCAGAGGTTGAAAAGTTTAACTGACTACTTTCCTCTGTACATTGCAGCAGGGACAACTACATAAAACAAATGTAGCATGACCTATTGATTAAAGGTCCTTCTACATAAAATGTTAATACATTTGTTAAAATAACTCTGGGATCAAAGCAATGTCATACGTTATGTAGTCGTATGTCTGTCTTATTCAGTTATCACCAAAGGGATGCTTTTGTCAAACTGCTTACAGTAATACTCGATCACTTTTGGAGAAGTTAAAAGCAAAACTATACCTCACATATCCAAACATTACTTCCATTGTGAAGTTCATTTCAACATGTTTTCACCCAAAAAAGTAGATATACTGTATTCAAATTGTTTTGCGCAACTGCCTCCCAAATACTGTTATGGGTAACCAGTACAGTGATGTAAGTACCACACATTCAAACACTGAAGATAGAATCTGAACCTAACCACGGGTGTTAATCACCCAGTAGGTGGATAAAATGCCTCTGATCTAGAACCAGCAGGTAGAGGCAACTTCTACCAACTCCCATTCAAAACTCAAGTGTTTTAATCAGGGAGAGACCACCATCCATGAAGGACGGAGACTTTCACCACAAAGCAAGTAACATTTGGAGGCAGTGATCAAAGTGGCTGAGGATGAAAAAGAGAGCAAGTCTTCCTGGAGCATCTACACATGGCAGGGGAAGCAAGTCCAGTGATTGCTCAGCACAATGACACCGGTTATACTACAGTGGTGTGATTTCATCTTGGTCACTAGTGTCAGCCTTGAGTTTGGAGAGAGCAGCATGGATCCTGAACTGGGTGCGTGACTCCATGGAGTACTCCTTGTAGTTAGTTCTGAGGGAACAGAACAAAGTGGATAGGAATCATGAGTAAGACATAGTAACAACATTTCCCAAAATCATTGGGACAGTGACATGTTTTGGCTCTCCAGCACTTTGTACTTGAACCTGTATCAAAATCCTCAGTCATTGTATAATGTAAAATCCAAAGTGCTGGAGTACAGAGCCGAAATAGAAAGTCACTGTCCTAATAGTTTTGGAGCTAACTACCTTACAGCAGTCACCAACCCTGGTCCTGTAGAACACAATAGTGTGCAGGATTTTGTTTGTCTAGCCTCAATGCAACCAATTCAAATACAATTTTATTTGTCACATGCGCCTAATACAACAGGTGTAGGTAGACAACACTAAATGCTTACTTACAAGCACGTAACTCTTATTTCTGGTAAACTTCATTGTTGAATAAGAAAATATTTACTAAATAAAGTAAAAAATAAGAGCAACAAAATAACGAAGCTATATAAAAGGGGGTACCGGTACCAAGTCAATGTGCGGGGTACAAGTTAGTTGAGGTAATATGTACAGTTGAAGTTGGAAGTTCACAAACTGGTTTTAATGCCTCCAACCTAAGTGTTTCAACCACTCAAGTTATTGTTAACAAACTATAGTTTTGGCAAGTCGGTTAGGACATCCACTTTGTGCATGACACAAGTAATTTTTCCAATGATTGTTTACAGACAGATTATTTTACTGTATCACAATTCCAGTGGGTCAGAAGTTTACATACACTAAGTTGACTGTGCCTTTAAACAGCTTGGAAAATTCAAGAAATTATGTTATGGATTTAGAATATTCTGATCAGCTAATTGACATAATTTGAGTAAAATGGAGGTATACCTGTGGATGTATTTCAAGACTTACCTTCAAACTCAGTGCCTCTTTGCTTGACATCATGAAAAAAAAAAAATCAAAAGAAATCAGCCAAAACTTCAGAAAAGAAATGGTAGACCTCCACAAGTCTGGTTCATCCTTGGGAGCAATTTCCAAATGCCTGAAGGTACCAAGTTCATCTGAACAAACAATAGTACGCAAGTATAAACACCATGGGACCACGCAGCCATCCTACCGCTCAGGAAGGAGACGCGTTCTGTCTCCTAGAGATGAACGTACTTTGGTGCGAAAAGTGCAAATCAATCCCAGAACAACAGCAAAGGACCTTGTGAAGATGCTGGAGGAAACAGGTACAAAAGTATCTATATCCACAGTAAAACAAATCCTATATCGACATACCTGAAAGGCCGCTCCGCAAGGAAGCCACTGCTCCAAAACCGCCATTAAAAAGCCAAACTACGGTTTGCAGTTGCACATGGGAACAAAGATCATACATTTGGAGAAATGTCCTCTGGTCTGACAAAATAAAAATAGAACTGTTTGGCCATAATGACCATCGTTATGTTAGGAGGAAAAAGGGGGAGGCTTGCAAGCCAAAGAACACCATCCCAAGTGGGAAGCACAGGGGTGGCAGCATCATGCTGTGGGGGTGCTTTGCTGCACGAGGGACTGGTGCACTTCACAAAATAGATGGCACCATGAGGCAGGGAAAATGATGTCCTGATGTTGCTTTAATATATCTACATCAGTCAAAGTTAAAGCTTGGTCGCAATTGGGTCTTCCAAATGGACAATGACCTCAAGCACACTTACAAGGTCTGGAAAAATGGCTTAAGGACAACAACGTCAAGGTATTGGAGTGACCATCACAATGCCCTGACTTCAATCCTATAGAAAATTTGTGGGCTGAACTGAAAAAGCGTGTGCAAGCAAGGAAGCCTACAGTCCTGACTCAGTTACACCAGCTCTGTCGGGAGGAATGGGCCAAAATTCACCCAATTTGTGGTGGGAAGCTTGTGGAAGACTACCCAAAACATTTGACCCAAGTTTAAATTGATTAAGGCAATGCCACCAAATACTAATTGATTGTATAAACTTCTGACCCACTGGGAATGTGATGAAATAAAAGCTTAAATAAATCACTCTATTATTCTGACATTTCACATTCTTAAAATAAAGTGGTGAATCTAAAGGACATAAGACGGAATTTTTACTAGGATTAAATGTCAGGAATTGTGAAAAACGGAGTTTAAATGTATTTGGCTAAGGTGCATGTAAACTTACGACTTCAACTGTAGGTAGGGGTAAAGTGACTATGCATAGATAAACAGTGAGTAGCAAATAGTCCATGCAAATAGTCTGGGTAGCCATTTTACTTGCTGTTTAGCAGTCTTATGGCTTGGGGGTAGAAGCTGTTCAGAAGACTTTTGGACCTAGACTTGGCGCTCCGGTACCACTTGCCATACAGTAGCAGAGGGAACAGTCTGACTAGGGTGGCTGGAGTATTTGGCCATTTTTAGGGCCTTCCTCTGACACCGCCTAGTATAGAGGTCCTGGATGGCAGGAAGTTGGCCCCAGTGATGTATTGGGCCGTACGCACTACCCTCTAGTCTAGTGATTTGCGGTCGGAAGCAGAGCAGTTGCCATACCACGCGGTGATGCAACCAGTCAGGATGCTCTCGATGGTGCAGCTGTAGAACTTTGACGATCTGAGGACACATGCTAAATCTTTTCAGTCTCCCGAGGGGGAATAGGCGTTGTCGTTCCCTTGTCACAACAGTCTTGGTGTGTTTGGACCATGATAGTTTGTTGGGGATGTGGACACCAAGGCACTTGAAGCTCAACCTGCTCCACTACAGCCCCGTCAATGAGAATGGGGGTGTGCTCTACGATCATCTCATTTGTCTTGATCACGTTGAGAGGTTTTCCTGGCACCACACTTCCAGGTCTCTGACCTCCTTCCTATAGGCTGGCTCATCATTGTGGGTGATCAGGCCTACCACCGTTGTGTGAAAACGTAATGGTGTTGGAGTCATGCTTGGCCACGCAGTCGTGAGTGAACAGGGAGTATAGGACGGGACTGAGCACGCACCCCTGCGGGCCCCAGTGTTGAGGATCATCATGGCAGATGTGTTGTTGGCTACCCTTACGACCTGAGGGAGGCCCATCAGGAAGTCCATGATCCAGTTGCAGAGGGAAGTGTTTAGTCCCAGGGTCCTTAGCTTAGTGATGAGCTTTGAGGGCACTATGGTGTTGAACACTGAGCTGTAGTCAATGAACAGCATTCTCAAGTAGGTGTTCCTTTTGTCCAGGTGGGAAAGGGCAGTGTTGAGTGCAATAGAGATTGTGTCATCTGTGGATCTGTTGGGGCGGCATGCAAATTGGAGTCAGTCTAGGGTTTCTGGGATGATAGTGTTGAGGCGATTCATGACCAGCCTTTCAAAGCTGGCGGGATTTATTATAAGGGTCCGGGTTAGAGTCACGCTCCTTGAAAGCGGCAGCTCTACCCTTTAGCTCAGTGCGGAAGTTGCCTGGAATCCATGGCTTCTGGTTGCGGTATGTACGTACGGTCACTGTGGAGACGACTTCATCGATGCCCTTATTGATGAAGCCAATGACTGATGTGATGTACTCCATGCCATCGAAAGAATCCCAGAACATATTCAAGTCTGTGCTAGCGAAACAGTCCTATAGCTTAGCATCTGACCACTTCTGTATTGAGCGAGTCACTGGTACTTCCTGCTTTAGTTTTCGCTTGTAATCAGGACTCAGGAGGATAGATTTATGGTCAGATTTGCCAAATTGAGGGCGAGAGAGAGCTTTGTACACATCTGTGTGTGGAGTAATGATGGCATAGTTATTTTTTTTCTCATGGCACATGTAAAATGCTGGTAGAAATATTAGGTAAAGCGGATTTAAGTTTCCCTACATTAAAGTCCCCGGTCACTAGGAGCGCCGCCTCTGAGCATTTTCTTGTTTGCTTATGGCTTTATACAGCTCGTTGAGTGAGATCGTAGTACCAGCATCGGTTTGGGGTGGGAAATAGACAGCTACGAAAAATACAGATGAAAACTCTTGGTAAATAGTATGGTCTACAGCTTGTCATGATACTCTACCTCTACTGAGCATTTTTTTAGAGACTTCCTTTATTTGATTTCGTGCACCAGTGGTTATTGACAAATAGACAGACTGGCACCCCTTGTCTTACCGGAGGCAGCTGTTCCATCTTGCCGGTGCACGGAAAAACCAGTCAACTGTATATTATCCATGTCGTAGTTCAGCCACGACTCAAACACACAATATTAAAGTTTATGGCCCTTTGGTAGGATAGTCTTGAACGGAGCTCATCCAGTTTATTCTGCTATGATTGCACGTTAGCCAATAGGACAGATGGTAGAGGCATCCCCTGTATCTGCATCTTCTCTTCACATGAATGACAGTGATTTGGGCCTGGTTGGGTATCTGGAATACTCTTTAAAGAAAAAAATCTTTGTCTAGTTCGAGGTGAGTAATCGCTGTTCTGATATCCAGAAGCTCTTTTCGGGTCAAAATAAATTAAATAATTGGTTAGGTGCCCGTAAAACAGCATCCATTGCCATTCCTTTCAACTAACCAATCAACAGAATCTTCATTAGTTTAATAAGGTTTTTTCATGTCGAGCTGGAATTTAAGCCTGCTACATCCTACTACAGCTTGTAGGCTGTAATGGAACAACCAGTAAGAGATGACTCACTTGGCTTTCACCAGTAGTTTGATGGCCTCCTCCTTGCGGCCCGTGTCTATGTAGACCACACTGAGCTCCAGCAGAGCGTTGGGCACCAGGTAATGGTCAAACTTGATCTTCTTCTCACTGGAGGTTAGAGAACAGACGGCATATTAACAACCTCTTAGTCATTTGCAAAGAGCATGTTTAAATATCACTGACTGTTCTAAAAAATCATCTCTAGACATTATTCAGAGTGCATTTCACTGCTATGAGGTCTATCATAAAACATTGTGGTTTAATCAAAACAAAGAACACATTGTTTGATTTGATACTGTGAAAATATTTCCTTTTGGCATGGATGAGCTTGTTAAAAGTGACACTCTGGACCTAAGGAAGAATAATGGCTAATGGGGATCCGAATAAACCAATAAATTAATTGTACAACCTCTCAGCAAACATAATACGTATGCGTCGGCATGCATTTACCATTTTGATATGTAACACACAGATTCCAGGTGTGTATAAATGAAAGATACCCAGACTAAAAGAGTCCCAACGTCACCTGTTGTACACCTTGTTGAAGCATTCCTCTGCAGCCCGAATGTGTCCCTGGTTCTTCAGACACAGCCCCTTCAGTAGGTGGATCACACAGCGGTCATCCATTGAATACTCATTCGCTTCCAAAACAAAACAGATTATAAAACCATGCATTCAAAATGACTCAACACAGGCTCAAGCAGAATGTGTGTAGATTCAGTCTTTATCCATTCACTTTTGGTGATATAACAGTGGTTATTGCTTCATGACCCACTGAGGCAAGCAGGCTGATTTGGCCCAGATCAGTCTGACTGCCTGAAACTGGTTAACCCCGACATGTTGCAGTACCGGGAGATTCCAGTAGGATGCGCTCTGCCTCCACCAGTGTCTGCAGCATGCCCTCGGTCAGCTCCGGCCGCTTGCTGATCATGGAAAAGCCGTTCCACATGTACATCATCTCCTACAGCACAGTGTAGCAATAGTGAATACTGTCAGAACCACACAAATACAAGTGACCCTCACCATTTTAGCAACAGATTTGTGCATGTCTTTATGCAGCTTTGCACATGCGTGTTTGTGGGGTCTCACCAGCACAGGTACTGGGAGCCTCACTGGGCAGCTAGCTTTGTAACGTCTAGCCTTGCGAATGGCAAACTTCTCTGTGGGTGGAGACTTCCCTGCTATCTTTTGCTTGAAGGTGGACACCTGTCTAAGAGAGTAGGCAAAGACAGAAAAAGAGAAGGGGCCAGGAAAGAGGGGTGGTCACAATGAAATGGGACTGGGGAACTTCAAGTTTTTGTTTTGATGAACATCTTACCTGAAGAGGTCCACCTCATCTTCCCCAAAAGGCCTAGCCTCCCCCGGAGCAAGCATGCTCAGGTAAGCAGCCTTCATGTACACATACATGGCCTGAAGGAAAGATGCACCTTAGTCAGGACCCAGCCATACAGTAAGCGGAGTTTAATAATGTCAAGTCTGTTGTGGGGATAAAAATACATCATTGGCTTTAAAAGCCATACAGTTAGTGGGCAGGTCAAAACTATTGACTGGGTTCAATTAAGAGTGTCTGCTAAAGTGGGTTTTTTCTTAAATTGGGTCCTAGGCTATACTCAACACTACAGCACAATCTCTTGCCTTGGACCAGCGACTCTCATTGCTCAGTAGGTCAGCGTAGAAGTAGGCCATCCTCCACACGCACTTGTAGGTGAAGCACCACATCAGCTCCCAGTAGCACATGTGGTGGAACTGCTTCCACTGCTGCTGAGCTTTGCAGCCATCCTCAAACAGCACCACCGCCTGGTGACATGTCGTCATTACAGTACCCCCACCAGCAAACTACAGGCACACACTGATCTCATTCGTGGCCTATCAATACAAACACCACTGCTAAATATGACTGGAAAAACAGACAGATAAAAAAAATAGCATAGACATGTAGTTTGAGGCTCACCTCATCAATGTTCCCCTTGATTGCCTCAGCCCTGCCTGCAAAGAAGAGAAATATGGCCCCCTGAAGGGAAGTGGAGAGAAATGTAAACACTCTCTGATAAAAACACATAATAGTTTGTCGGTGGCTAGCACTTGTAAAATGACACACTTACACAATGGTAGCTCAAGCATAAGCACCTCCTCTGACTAAATGGCCTACGCATGGTCAGTGCATTACTTACCCACATTACGCCCACATTGTAAACCTATTACTTTATATTGTGTTTGCCCAGAAGTCTGCTGGTATCGGTACACATTGTGTTCCATACAGAGTTGAGTTTGCTTTGGGCTGGGTGATAGCCTGGGGAGGAGGAGTGTCACTCACCTGTGGGTAGCGGAGCCGGAAAGGCTTCAGCAGCTCCTCAGCATCAGCCACGTCCCCCTCACCGGTCCCTGTAGAGTGATAAAGAACTGAAGATGCTGTGTATGGACAAAACCAGAAACTCACACAGTCTACCCTCTCGTTCTTTATCTCTCGCTCTTTCACACATGCGTGTATGTTATGTAATTGTGTCATTTCCGAACAGCCAAGTAATTTGTGATCTCCATTCACTTCCTGGTTGTGAAGAGTGGAGTACCGAGTATGAAGGTGAGGAAGGTGTAGTAACAGAGCAACAGCAGGGCACACAGCATGGACCGCAGGTTGTTTGTAGTGGCACCATCATTCAGCTGGGACAGACCATACTCCTGCACACAAAAACATACAATATATAGTGAGAGGGGGCAGACTGAGACAACCTGTAAAGCAGGGCTGCCCAACGCTGTTCCTTTAGAGCTGCTGTCATGTAGAGCATCTAGCAAACCGGACTATAATAATGACCTGCTTGTTAAGGTGAATCATGTTAATTAAATACAGCAGGCTAGCTCTCCAGAAACAGGGTTGGGCAGCCCTGCTGTAAACCAATCACTTTCTAGACAAGTTAGAATGAGCAACTATACCTTGTCTCCAGAGAAGCCAGCAAACTCTAAAACTTTGAGTAACCGAGGTGGAAACATGGAAAGAGTCTGTGGAAAACAGTACAGAATCCTGTGATACAGCATAAGGTCTGACTGACATGTGTGCTAAAACACGCAATGATCTACCAAATGGACCATTAATGGAATACGGGGATGCTTGTGGGACAAACCAAGTTGAATGCTCCGATCCCAAAAGACACCCCTCCCTCTAAATGAATGTGGTTGGGTCCTTGGAGAGAGCTGTTTGACTGTATGAAGGTGTGCAGCTCCCTGTGTCATAAAAAGGCAATTTGGTCATTCATAGTCTAACATCATTATACATCATATTATTATAGACTGTAATAATGCCTGATTATTAAGCAATAAACACATCTAAATGATTAACGACACACTTACCGGTGAAAATGACCATGATTGTTTCAACAACTGAGCACAGTCTTATTGTAATAGCAGTGCATCATTTGGTAAACAGAATTTTTGACTCTAGCTGTTGATTCACAATCACTCTGTGAGCCTGTTTAATGTGAGAACCATTTCTGCCGTTTCTTCTGCAAACTTACTTGTAAATCAGGTAACTGTTGCGTACTTTGATTCCTCCTTTGATAAAACTCACCATGTTCTCATCCTTAAGGAAGAGGGAAAATAAAACATTTTAACAAAAGGTATCAACTGGTGAGACAGTAATGTACTGTATTCACAAATGAATGAGAGGACAGGGGAAACTTGTTCGATCGCTCTTTAAAAACTATGCACACAGACTCAAAACACCAAGAAGCAGGAAGGCAAACAACTAGAATGCGTTCCATCGACCACTATCTAATCAGTTGGATACAGTTATCATACATACAGGTAACGGTCAACATAAAGGAAACACCAGCATAAAGTATCTTAATAGGGCCACCAGAACAGCTTCAATGCATCTTGGTATAGATTCTACAAGTGTCTGGAACTCTATTAGAGGTATGAAACACCATTCTTCCACAAGAAATCACATAATTTTGTGGTTTGTTGATGGTGGTGGAAAACGCTGTCTCAAGCGCCGCTCCAGAATCTCCAATAAGGGTTACAGGGGGTTGAGATCTGATGATTGAGAGACAGACATACACATGCACCCACTTTAAAGCCTTTATGCTCCCTTGAGACCTCTTTTTCAAAATAAGTGATCTCTTCTCTTCTTCTAATGGGCAACAAGGCCTTTTTATACATTATCCTAAGCATGATGGGATGTTAATTGCTTAATTGACTCAGAAAACCACACCTGTGTGGAAGCACCTGCTGTCAATATACTCTGTATCCCTCATTTACTCAAGTGTTTCCTTTATTTTGGCAGTGACCTGTGCATAATTGCCAAACGAAACATCAGCAGTGTCATTAATCAGGATCAGTAAGATTTAGAGTGGAGGACAGGAGGACCCATCTTACCTGTAGGAAGGTGAGAGCAGCCCTTTGGAGCAAGCATTCAGCATAACACGCATCAGCATGGAGAGCTTGGAGCTGCTCTGCAAACCCACACACCCACCCGGTCAGTGGCTATTTGAAATCTGCCATAATAGGCTGAGATGCCCAATTATAAAAGCGCTCTTACCTTCAGTTAGATGCTCTCCAGGTGATTTACTGATATTACTAGGGGACTTTCGTCGAAACCTAAGAAGAAATGAGACCATCTATGAGTGTAAGACTAAAAATGTTGACATCTCATTGAGCAATGCATGTTTCTCATGTTAATCAAATGGGCATTAATGTGGAACATTAACATTTCGGCCACCTCAAGTGTCCTTGCTTGCTGTATGCCAGGGGTGTCATTCATTCCATGGAGGGCGTAGTGTCTGTAGATTTTTGCTTTCAATTAAGCCCTAGGTGTGGGGGAGTTCCTTAATTCATCAATCAAGTACAAGGGAGCAAAAACCAGCAGCCACTCGGCTCTTCATGGAATGAGTTTGTCACCTGTGCTGTAGGCCCCTCAAACTCACCTCTGGACTTCGAAGCCAATTTCAGTGATTGTTTTTATTGTTTATTGGCAATTCATTCTCAGGTAGAACAGAAAACCAGCAGGCTCCTGACCTCGTAGGGTAAGAGTTGAATACCACTGCTGTAGGCAATCAATAGAGCTGCTCTGGCCATGCAAACACAGGCAAATTCCAGCCGGGGCGCAAAGAGACCTGGTTGCCATGTAAATGCTCTCATTTGCCTGCAGGTTATGGCTGATGGACAGGAGACTAATAGCTCTAGTGGTATATTAGGCCTCAATGTTAGAGGCCAGACCAACTGTCATAGTATTCCAGGATTTCCCTCAATTTACCTTTTCTGGATGTTGCTTGTGTCTATAATATGAACTAATGTGTTAAAGAGGACATGAAACAGATGAGTGTCCATGTATAGTAGCATCCTCACCTCTGGCAGACCTCCTGGGCACTCTTCATGGTGTTGCCTGCGTTGACGATGTCATCCTGCTGGAAGGTCATCATAGCCTGCATCTCCAGCACAGTAGCGTAGATCAGAGCATGGTACATGCTCTCCTTCGCCCTTCAATGCAACACACAACATCATACACACCTCACTGACAACAATCAGAAAACAGCAAGTATTTATTGTCCAGGGAACATTTTAATTTCCTTTCGGAAAAAAAGTGGCTTTCTTCCAATATAGAGACTGGCTTTGCCCTATTAGTAACGAGGAAAGACAGAGTAGCCAACAACAGACACCTAATTATTTTCCTATTTCACTCCAGCAGTATGGTGTTTATTTTCCAGGGCCTCCGTTCTGCCCGTTGAGCCCTGGGCGTCAGCTTCAGTAAACACTCCATATCCTGGAGAAGTGACGAGGCCTGATGCTTTGGGTAGAAGGAAGTGACACTTCACTGTACTACACCAAAATACATCACA
Organism: Oncorhynchus gorbuscha; assembly: GCF_021184085.1. NCBI lineage: Eukaryota > Metazoa > Chordata > Actinopteri > Salmoniformes > Salmonidae > Oncorhynchus > Oncorhynchus gorbuscha. The sequence goes on along the minus strand of NC_060188.1, from coordinate 18,628,404 downwards.
CCTCAACAGCGCTGATGCTGCACTAAGTTACACACCACTCAACAACAAATGGCTAAAGGCTGCACAAATATACCTCAAGTCACCCTCTACATGCTAATTGGCCAATGGAGAGTTTGAAGCTCACTTTAGTCCAGAGAGAGTGGCACTGTTACCGTGGCCGCAGTTTGTCCAGGCTCTCACTGAAGTGGTTGTTGAGGAAGAGGTCCAGGGCCTCCATACACTCCTCAAGGCACACCTGCAGGGTCATCTGTGAGGAGCTGCACGCACACACACTACAATGGTTACATGACAGTAAGAATCAGCTTTAGTATCGTCGCTCTTCCTGAGAGAAAGAAAATAGGTAATGGAAGGGCTCTATGGCCCATAGGTAAGTAGCCTGCAACCGTGTCAATACACATGCACAAGCACCCACCTGTTCACAGCAGTCTGCACACACCGCTCATAGTGTCTCTTACCATCATTACGGCATTGTTGGGTTCAGAGCATGCAAGAAAGGCATTTCCTTGTACTTGTGCACATAACATTAAAACCTGGCACGGATGGATCTGAAGCTCTCCGACGCACAGTAAAAAGAACATTTAAGAAAATCCTTTCGGGCCAATCTAGTCCTGTGAAAAATTCTCAAATGTACGCATTTATTTAGAGTCAGAACTCTTAGAAATCAGCTGCAAGATGATCTAAGAAAACACTACAGTGGATTTCTCCCTCCACAAAGAGCTCGTCAACATAAAACGTTATATTCCTTAGAAACATTAAATAAACATGCACTAAACTAACACTACACTTAACTTCACAGGAATAAGTTAGAAAGGGAGTCATTCTAAAATAAATAAGATATCTTCAGCTATTCATGCATTGACTGGTCTTTTATTGAATTATTTGATTCGACATGAAATAAACCCTCACAAAATATTAATTGTTAAACTACTATCCTGACCCTGTCCATCTCAATGTCAACACAACATCAATGTAAAGAGGGAAATAACCTTTAAAATAACTTCCGAATAAAGTAATGTAACTGAGTTACTTGATCAGTAAGTACTTGTATTGACAATATATAAAACAGCTGCGTATTTACATTAATTAAATTTATGTTGAATAACTATATAAACCGAACAACCAAGATATATAAATGATTAAAAAGTTCAGGGCAGTAGGCCAAGCTTTCACGACGTTGAAACTTACTTCGCTGCCGCAGGTGCATCTTTCCCATTGGACATTTTTCTTCCGGGCACTCTGCCCAAAACACCTGTCGAAAAGTAGCCTACTCAGAAGGGTTTGAGAAAAAACATTAACTAGCGAATTGTCTTAATAACAAGCTGGTGGAGGGTTGGTTGATTCCGCGTTAAGAACAGAAGTTGCATTGAGCTGTGGAATCGTGTTGGGATTGTAACTTGAGAAGAGTAGCAGAGAAGCGTCAAGTGCTCGAAAGCGGTGTGGGAAAATAAACGAGAACTGAATCGACTCCTCCTTCAACATCCGCAGGCTCAATGGGTAATGTCTAGAAGGGATATTGCTTTTGTCAAATGGACGTCAAAAATAATATCTTTTTTGTTTCTTTGTTGCATTTTAGCTAACCCTAAACATTTTCGTAACCTTAACCTAATTATCCTAACCTGCTGCGTAAGTTCTCCTGAAACTGCTACGAAAATGTTTTGACAAGAGCTGTATCCCTTCCAGACAAAACCGGCTCAATGACACGAACACTTTGCAAACCTGCCATAACCTTTAATCAAAGAACATACATAATGGCTCAACGTCAACATGGCTATTTCTTAGTCATTGGTCTATATGGCCATGGCCTATTTTATGTATATCTTGGCAAAATAATAGGATAAGAAACTACAGTTTTCTAACAGCCTACATGTTTATTAAGTAATTAATTCGGGAATATATTACTTGTGTTGTTTGACTCAAGAAAATGTCACATGCCAAGCCTCTCTTATATGTGACCCTTTACATATTAACACTGTTCTGTAAACTGTATAACTCACTGGAGATGGAAAAACCCTAAAAGTATACACCAGTTCAAATGAATTCCATTCTCACTGAAGTTATATAGAGCCCCACAGTGGAGGTGTCATAATACCATAAAACCACAAGGTGAATTTTATCAATATATTCGGCTCTATTTTCACTCCGATTCGAAAATGCTAATTAGCATCAAAGTAGACATCTTGCAAAACTACAAATCTCCGCACACTCCTGCACTTCATCTGTTGCTGACACCTTTACTAACAGTTGTGTCAATTTAAAACTTAGCCAATTTATAGCCAATTTAGGAATTACTACATTTAACTAACTTTAGATAGTTAATCCAGAGATTCTTACCTTCTCGTCCAGATCATCATGGCATTTGTAGTTCTTTATGACAGCCACATTAGCAGCTTATTAGCTTTTCATTTTTGGGAGGTAAATACATGCGAGGTTATTGATAAAAGTTACATTGTCCTGGAGAGATATACAAAACGTCACGCCAGGGTAAACCTTCACGAAACACAGCCCTTATTTGAAGTGTTTCTAAAATCCCCTGTGGAAAAATGGGGGTTATAGAGTACTGTGGTACTCTATAACCAGCTGAAGTAAACACCCCCATCTCTTTCCATTTAATCACTGAAACATTATTGTACAATATGTGGACTGATCACCCTTTTAATTCAGTTAGGAATTAATCTAAAGCTCAACCGGCAAGGTTACAGTATTATCCAACTTTATGGTGAACACTATAACAGTTTTTATTTATTTTACCTTTATTTAACCAGGTAAGCTAGTTGAGAACAAGTTCTCATTTGCAACTGCGACCTGGCCTAGATAAAAATTTGCAATTTGACACATACAACACAGTCACACATGGAATAAACAAAACAGTCAATAATACAGTAGAACAAAAGAAAACAAAAAGTATATATACAGTGAGTGCAAATGAGGTAAGATAAGGGAGTTAAGGCAATAAATAGGCCATGGTGGCAAAGTAACTACAATATAGCAATTAAACACTGGAATGGTATATGTGCAGAAGATGAATGTGCAAGTAGAGATATTGGGGTGCAAAGGAGCAAGATAAATACTATATGGGGATGAGGTAGATAGATGGGCTGTTTACAGATGGGCTATGTACAGGTGCAGTGATCTGTGAGCTGCTCTGACAACTGATGCTTAAAGCTAGTGAGGGAGATATGAGTCTTCAGCTTCAGAGATTTTTGCAGTTCGTTCCAGTCATTGGCAGCAGAGAACTGGAAGAAAAGACGACCAAAGGAGGAATTGGCCTTGGGGGTGACCAGTGAGATATACCTGCTGGAGAGCGTGCTACGAGTGGGTGCTGCTATAGTGACCAGTGAGATGAGATAACGCGGGGCTTTACCTAGCAGAGACTTATAGATAACCTGTAGCCAGTGGGTTTGGCGACGAGTATGAAGCGAGGGCCAGCCAACGAGAGCGTACCGATTGCAATGGTGGGTAGTGTATGGGGCTTTGGTGACAAAACGGGTGGCACTGTGATCGACTGCATCCAATTTGTTGAGTAGAGTGTTGGAGGCTATTTTATAGATGACATCACCGAAGTCGAGGATCGGTAGGATGGTCAGTTTTACGAGGATATGTTTGGCAGCATGAGTGAAGAATGCTTTGTTGTGATATAGGAAGCCAATTCTAGATTTAATTTTGGATTGGAGATGCTTAATGTGAGTCTAGAAGGAGAGTTTACAGTCTATCCAGACACCTAGGTATTTGTAGTTGTCCACGTATTCTAAGTCAGAGCCGTCCAGAGTAGTGATGCTGGACGGGCGAGCAGGTGCGGGCAGCGATCGGTTGAATAGCATGCATTTAGTTTCCCCTGCGTTTAAGAGCAGTTGGAGGCCACGGAAGGAGAGTTGTATGGTATTGAAGCTTGTCTGGAGGTAAGTTAACAGTGTCCAAAGAGGGGCCAGAAATATACAGAATGGTGTCGTCTGCGTAGAGGTGTACCAGAGAATCACCAGCAGCAAGAGCGACATCATTGATGTATACAAAGAAAAGAGTTGGCCCGAGGATTGAACCAAGTGGCACCCCCATAGAGACTGCCAGAAGTCCGGACAACAGGCACTCCGATTTGACAAACTGAACTCTATCAGAGAAGTAGTTGGTAAACCAGGCGAGGCAATCATTTGAGAAACCAAGACTGTCGAGTCTGCCAATAAGAATGTGATGTTTGACAGAGTCGAAAGCCTTGGCCAGATCGATAATACGGCTGCACAGTAATGTCTCTTATCGATGTCGTTTAGGACCTTGAGCGTGGCTGAGGTGCACCCATGACCAGCTCTGAAACCAGATTGCATAGCGGAGAAGGTACGGTGGGATTCGAAATGGTCGGTAATCTGTTTAACTGTAATGTCTAACTCTGATGTTTGCCTGTTTAGTACATGTTGTTGGTCTCCTTCCAATAAAGATTGGTCAAGCATGAGGAAGCCAAAGTCATACACAAAATCCCTTGTGATGTGGACAGACAGTCCTATAAACACAGGGATTTTAGATGTGGCCTTCAAGTGTCACTTTTTGAAGACATATTCTACACCTTATGAACAATAGTGACAATAGATGCATAGATAAAACATAATCAAAGCAAAAACATAGATCTACATCAATCAGCTATTTTGTTTAAATAGAAGCAGGTATTGCATATCAAGTCACCTTAAAAATGTCTTCTCTCTACACTTCACTAATTAATCATTTCACATGAGGGTGCTGGTGTCATATTTGGGAGCACTAAAATTAAACTGAGATGATTGCAGATTACACATTCTGTTGGAATTGAACATAACATTGGGGCAGCAGGTAGCCGAGCAGTTAAGAGCATTCGGCCAGTAACTGAAAGGTCACTGGTTCGAATCCCTGAGCTGGCAAAGTGTAAAAATCTTTTGCCCTTGAGCAAGGCAGTTAACCCCCAACACTCTGCTTCCTCGGTGCCGATGACATCAATTAAGGCAGCCCACCGCACCTCTCTGATTCAGAGGGGCTGAGTTAAATGAGGACGACACATTTCGGTTGAATGAATTCAGTTGTACAACTGACTAGGTTTCCCCTTCCCAGTGAAAACAAAGTACATAGCTTTAAAAAAATATATAAAAATTTTAATATAACCAAAATAACAGATACAATTTCAACTAAGTAAAACACACAAACTTTTATCATTTTGCAGAACTTTATTGTTGCCTGTGGGGGTTGTTGGTGTCCTCCAGGTGTGAATGGACCCTTTGGCTTCACCATGGATGCCTCATGAGCCCCAACTTCACAAACAAAACCATTGCAAGGATCATGGAGGATAACTGCAAAGAGGAGCGGACAGGAAAACAATGACTTGAAGCCAAGCAACATTATCTATTCAGCAACCAATTGCTGGTGCACTCGTGCATGCTTCAGTGTTGCTTGCCTCGAAGCGAACATAAAAGGCATTCAGCTCGTATGTTAGGCTCGCGTCACAGGGCAACTCGCGTCAGGGTTTCCCTTTGTAGGACGTAATAGTTTTCAAGCCCTTCCACAACCGACGAGCGTCAGAGCCGGTGTAGTAGGATTCAATCTTAATCCTATATTGACGCTTTGCTTGTTTGATTGTTCGTCTGAGGGCATAGCGTGATTTCTTATAAGTGTCCGGATTAGTCTCCTGCTCCTTGAAAGCGGCAGCTCTAGCCTTTAGCTCAATGCAGATGTTGCCTGTAATCCATGGCTTCTGGTTGGGATATGTACGTACAGTCACTGTGGGGACAATGTCGTCGATGCACTTATTGATGAAGCCATTGACTGAGGTGGTGTCATGACTGGCCTCCTCGGATCAGGTTACCGTGGACCACAATCCTACAGAGAGATCTCTCACACCCACCAGAGGGGAAGAGATCGAGAGGTATGGAGATGGGGGGGGTTTATGACACTTCACGCCCATTGTAAATCTTAAGGCAGTAGGCAAAATTCCTTTGTCCTGTCACTATGGAGAACCGGCCTCAGAACATGCAATAAATGGACTTTGGGACAATAGGTTTTGTCAGCCACAATGGTGGTAATGATGATAGATGGAATATGAAAATGATGTTGTTTTTGTTATGTTATTAAAAGTTAAGGGACGACGGTATAACAAAAACATTGTAACTTTAAGAGTTTTCCTAATATGTGCCTACTGTTTGCATATTGTACGTTGTGTGGAAAATGTCCAGATCAAAGATGTTTTTGTAAAGTTGAAATGTGAAGTTAGTTGTCTAAATTGGATCTTAGTAAAAATCCAGACCTTGCCTTGTAACGGCAAGAGAATTGCCCTAAAGGAGGAAACAGCCATTTCTGACCCCAGGGTATAAAACATGAGTTAAGAATGAACATATTAGACTAAGGGACCCTGAGCTGCAGCCAAGGTCTGAGTGGTCAGCAAACCCAAAACAAGGTTGAAGAAGACAAAGGAACCTTTTAACAACCTATGTTACGGATGAGTAGCTGTATCTAAACGGGGTAAATTCAAGCAGGACCACCTGGTCACCACTCTCCAAGGAATTGTGTGTCTACACTGTTTTCCTTCCCATGCTGGAACCATCCACACGGCTGATTAGCCCTCCTCCGAAAACCACTTTTCAGAGCAAGGGTGAGGAAACAGACCACCAAGAGAAAGGACACTTGACATCGTGAGGAGAAACAGAGAGTTACACCCGGTAACCGAAGACGGGCCGTCATCAGAGAAGTCGGAATCCGGTCCAAGCAGAGACACCCATCTGAGACCTTCAACACGTAATTACATCATTATATTCTGAACCATAAGAGCGGTAGTTCGAGGCAAGGTTAGGGTTAAAATAAGCATAGCTAACAAATGCACCTAAGTGTGTTTTTTTTCTCATGCACTCTCTCTCCCGTTTGAAATCCCCATTCTGTAACACGTGTCATATTGTGTTGGCCCGCTAGGGACCTGTTTTATCGTACTAAGTTCTAATCAATAGCCTAGACTGTGTATTTGGGTATCTTATATGATAATTTTAGCTTGTTAGCAAATAAATAATCAACACAATTGGTGTGGTACGGCCTTATTTGGTGAGACTCAGGTTTGTGCAGATTCCAGGATTATGCGACATTCAGAATGAGACTGTAGAGGAAATTGATTGATTAGCGACTGTTGTAAAATCGATATTCTGATATTCTTTGAGTTAATTTGTGAAAAATAACCAAACTTTAACATGGTGCGCCAGGTTAATGAGTTAATAATTGCCCGATTCATTTAATCACGTAATTATGAACTTTTAATCATTCGACGAGCAGCAGTCGTCACATTAATCAATACAACGTCACGACAGTGGTGTACTCCTCAATGCCATTGGATGAATCCCGGAACATATTCCAGCCTGTGGTAGCAAAACAGTCCTGTAGTGTAGCATACGTGTCATCTGACCACTTCCGTATTGAGCGAGTCACTGGTACTTCCTGCTTTAGTTTTTGCTTGTAAGCAGGAATCAGGAGGATAGAATTATGGTCAGATATGTCAAATGGAGGGCGAGGGAGAGCTTTGTATGCATCTCTGTGTGTGGAATAAAGGTGGTCTTGGATTTTTTACATTTTTCTGGTTGCACGTGACATGCTGGTAAAAATTTGGTAAAACTGATTTAAGTTTGCCTGCATTAAAGTCCCCGGCCACTAGGAGCGCCGCTTCTGGGTGAGCATTTTCTTCTTTGCTTATGGCCTTATAGAGTTGGTTGAGAGCGGTCTTAGTGGCAGCTTCGTTCTGTGCTGGTAAATAGATGGCTACGAATAATATACATGAGAATTTCTTGGTAGATAGTGTGGTCTACAGCTTATCATAAGGTAAGTTGCTCTACCTCAGGCGAGTAATAACTCGAGACTTCTTTAATATTAGACATCACGCAACAGCTGTTATTGACAAAGACACACACTCCCACCCCTTCTCTTACCAGAGGTAGCGTCCCTGTTCTGCCGGTGCATGAAAAAAATCTCGTTAGCTCTATATTGTCCATATCGTCGTTCAGCCACGTCTTGGTGAAACATAAGATGTTACAGTTTTTAATGTCCCGTTGGTGGGATAATCTTAATCGTAGGTCATCAATTTTATTTTCCAATAATTGCACGTTAGCAAGAGCGGATGGCAGTGGGAGTTTACTCACTCGCCTACGGATTCTCAGAAGGCTGCCTGATCTGCGGCCCCTTTTCCTTCATCTTTTCTTCACGCAAAAGGAGTGGATCTGGGCCTGTTCCAGTGAAAGCAGGATATCCTTCTTGTTGGACTCGTTAAAGGAAAAAGTTTCTTCCAGTCCATGATGAGTAATCGCTGTTCTGATGTCCAGAAGTTATTTTCGGTCAGCAGCAACATTATGTACACAATAAGTTTAGAAAATAAGTTACACAAAACAACTAACAAAATAGCACAATTTGTTGGGAGAATGTAAAACGTCAGCCATGTTCTTCGGCGCCATCTTTTCATCAGGTGAGGAGAGGGTGGAGGAGACGACGTGAGGAGTCAAGCAAAACAGATTGAAATTCTCCCATACCATACCTCCATCATACATATGCAGCCAGCTGCTGATCCCAGGATGACACTCTGCTCTCTGATCACTGTGATGACCTTACCAAAGCAGCTCTGGGGGAAACACAAAGGGGGCACTTGGCTTAAGGCTTTACAGCCTTAGAGCACAGACTGATACAACAGTGCAGTGAGTTACCTGTGGTTGGATCAGACTTGGAGTGATGGTGATACCGTCACAGTCTGCAAGGGTCTTGTTCACGCAGCAAGTCTTAGGGTAGTTCAAACCCGTGGTTGTACTGAACACAGAGCCCTTGAAATCTACAGTCGAGTTCTCAAAACCACAGCATTTGAACTAAGAGATGAAAAAACAAAGACATTAGCCAATAAAGACATTAGCTGTAATAATTACTGTCTGAGATGTTTTGGTGGTCAGAGAGCTTCTCACCTTGACCATGACTGTGTTCCATGCTGTTGAGATTGGGTCTGTTGCCGCTGGGCCCATATAGACAGTCATCAGGGAATTCTTGCTTGCATCACGTACCACTAAGCTAACCTGTCACATATAGACATCACAGCTTATTGAAAGGCATAGCCTGGCTAAGCTATATCATACAAATAATTCAATAATTTACAGGGCTCTAAATTATGATATAGGTTCGCCTACTTGATGATACAGATACCAGCATGTTAATGTATTCTTACCAGATTCCGGTACGTCAAGACAAAAATAGTCCCAATGACTTCAGCAACAAATAGCATTGTCACGATGAAGAAAAACTGTTCAGGGTACAAAAAAATGCAGAGATAGTGAAAATGTTGCCTCTTATTGAAGCTTGCCGGGTAAAAAGAGTGGGACATTTACAACTCTGCAGTAGTATAACACAGTAAGACAATTATTGTCTGGTGCCTTGAAATTGACTGCACAACTGTTGTCTCTCACCAGCATGATAAAGAAGCGGTTCTCTTTCCAAGCCCCACAGCAGCCGATGAGACCCGTGAAAGACAGCACTGAGCCCATACCAATACAGATGTAGCTGATGTAGATGAGCTGAGACGAGTAGGGGCCCAGGACATCCACAAATGTAGCTGCTCCATATCTAATCCATGCGCCAAGTCCCAGCAGCACAAAGCCACTTATCTGGAGGGGAGAGAAGGATGGTGGTGTTATTTCATATATATTTTTTAATAATCTGCTAATAAATTGCATTTGAGTTGTTATGGCCTGTTTTTTTTCTTCTATGTTTTGCCAGATGGATTTCTCAGGCTAGGTAATATTACAATGACAACAACAGCAGTTGCTGTCTTCTTCTGTGTGTTTGACTTTTGCAATGCATTCACAAACCTCGGTTTTATGAGAGGGCAACTATATTTCTATAGCTAGCCAAGAACAGTTTACATTATCGATTATAGAAGAATGTTCATTATTTGCATTTCAAACACAGACAGTTCAACTGGGCTTTGTTTGCCAGCTAGGCAACATTTAGCTACTTACAACAAGTATCACACAAAGCAGCAACATCAAATACCGCATCCATGTGTACAGTTTGTCATGTCTAGCCATTTTGCAAGTTCGACCTTCTATAATGAAAGGAGAAAATATGACAAAATTATACAGAACAGTATAGGCTTATAATAATACTGGCTAATGAGACACATGTTTGGTAAACAGCTGAGAGATGGGACTGAAGAAATGTAACCAGTCTCAAATTCAAAGATGGAGCTATGGATGCCAGGACTGACCATCCAATAGATCCAAATGTTAACCATGTTTTGAAGCTATACAGAGTTTGTTTAAATGTACATTATTTACAAACAATAGAATATATAAGCTTATACAATTTTGGGGTTGAATGTGGTAAAGCAGTTTAACTAATGTTAAGCTCATGATAAATGTATGAGTTATATTCTTCAAGAGTAAATAGTGATCTAATAGTACCACTAATTAAAAATATGGATACAAAAATGGATGTACCAATCCCAGATTCTCCCTTTAATAACTAACATTAAAGATCAGTTCGAGCTGGCTAGTGTTAGCTAACTATTAGCCTAGCTAGACTAGCTATTGTAGCTAGCTAACATTAGTGACCTGACCATGGATCGCTTGTTACTGGTAGTTAGCTAACTTTGCTAGACTACCCTCTATGTTTAGAGGTTATAGTTAAATTAGCTATCTAGCTAGCGCCATTTTAGCTAGCGAGCTAACGTTCGCGTCTGTCCTTACTTTTAATAGGTCCAGACGATTTAGGCCTACTGCTATTAAGGCCTACTTGCTGCCAACTGTCTGTGTCTGCCTGGCCAACAGGTGTCATATTCTCTGTCCAGTCACAACACACTGCGGTCAAAACCAGTACAGTATGAAGAAAGGCTAAAACTGCTTCTCCAATAGAAATCCCCGATCACACTTGTAGGCGATGTCATGGCGACGTTGCTAGCTAAACTCATGCTAGAAAACGCCATCGGCTCTAACGGTCGTCTCGCGCCGAAATGCGCATATGCAAGCCGTCAAAATCAAATGCACTCCTTAAAGTTGTTTTTTGACGAAAATGAAAACGTGTCCGTTTGTCACTTTCACGAGGTTGGAGTAATAAAATGTTCAACTACTTAAGACATTGCCTCGAATCTACATTGTGCCTTTAGATTTCACTTCTCTCATTGACTTTTTAAACCACAAACCCCTGCCTGGTCGATTGCCTGTTTCGCAAGCGTTCTCGAAATTCTCGCGATGTTGCGCCTCTGGGTTTAGCAACTCGCTGCTGTGTTTTAATTTTTAAAATTTGAAACCAGACGTCATCGGTCGTTTTATTAGGGGCGTTGCACTGTCACACACACACACACACACACACACACACACACACACACACACACACACACACACACACACACACACACACACACACACACACACACACACACACACACACACACACACACACAAAATAACCGATCATGTTCAGAGTTCTATAAGATATTGTAATAGCCCTGGGGATATTGTACATTCAATACACTTTTGTTGCCAAAAATAATATATAATTTATGTTAGCTACATTTCAAGGTAGTTGGTATAGAAGGGCATGCAAACAATTCCAGAATGAGATTAGTTTAAAGGAAAACTACAGCTATTGCAGTACAGACTCAACAGGAAAACATTCTGTACATCTGCAACACAGACTTTTGGCAGACCTAGATCTTCTGCGTTTCTCAGAGCACAGCCCTTTCCTTAAGCTCTCCACTGTGGGTCATTTGACCACTTTTCTTTGTAATCTTCTCTACACCTGTAACTACAGCTTCCTCTTCTTCTGTTGCACTCTTCTTCGCCTGGTCTTTTATCATCTCCATAGTGTCCCACCCCTCATCCACTTCAGCTTCCTCTTCTTTCACATCTCCGGTTACTGCTGATCTGCTGTAGGGAGCAGTCCTCCAGGCTGTGTACTCTCATAAAGTGATCCAAGCCACCAGAGGGAGAGGGGTGGCACTGAAGCCACCGCACTCCTCGTGCCATTCCCTTCAAAACACCCACGCACCAGACCTTTCTGCAAAACTAATATGGCGAGTTCTCCATGTGTGTTGCCCACTACAACACTGTCTTGGTTGGCAGGGAGGGAGAGGCCTGTGAGGGGGTACTCCCCAAAATGAGCCTCCAGAACCGGAAGCCTCTGGGGAGAGGCTGGGTCATACACTCGCACCTGGTGGTGAATCAATCTGTGCAGGTGACGATCAAGTCTGGGATGAAGGCCATGTCTAACCCACTCTGGCATTCACAAGTCATTACGTACATTCTTGGAGGTGAAAATGGGTGTTTCAGTACTCTCCAGATCCCAGACCTTTAGGTCATTCTCCTTCCCTCCTGTGGCCACTTGGTTGCGCTGCGAGGGAGTCGGTCACATCTGACAAACATTCGTCCCAGCATTTCTCTCAACTGTGTCCGTCCTGCCCTCCTTCCAGACCCTCAGCAGTCCAGTCTCCACACGTGATCAGAGCACTGTCTGACGGCAAGTCCTGTGAACCTGCCCTGGGTGCTCTCCACACGCTGTCTGGTCTCAGCGAAGATGCCCTTCTCTGTGCTAAACGTTTTCACTGGATAAGAGCGTCTGCTAAATGACTTAAATGTAAATGTTCACTGTGCCATTCACAGACCCCACCAGTACCTCAGTCTCATGTTGATCTCCCCAGCCTACGACACACACTTCCTGGTCCAGGCTCGGGCAGCTCATCTCAGAAGTTGAAAGCCTGTTTTTTTGGATAGGCTCGCTGATTTTAATATCCCTGTTTCCGATCCCACCCATACAGAGCACACTTTACTTTTGTCTGTCATGAAAAATAACAAAAATATTGTCAACAAAACAAAAATTCTAACATGTTATTTATTCTCTGTGCTGTATCTTCGTTTTGCATCCTTTCTGAAAAGACAGACACTAAAGAAAGAAATTCAAACAGCAGATGGACACCACACAGATTTAACTATTTTTGAGAGAACTATGACTAGGAAAGATGTGTGCCTTTGATACCAAAACATGAGTTAAACAAACTTACTTTTAAAATATTGCCGTTATACAATAGTTACAATGCAATAAACCAGTTAAACTTGTTTTCAGAGCGTTGCAAGTTGCAACCTTTTATTAATTCTCCAGAGCATGTAGCATCTGTAGAAAATCAATTAATAAAATTATAAAAAGTGGCACATATATGTCCTGAAAGTGAATTGCTAATGTTATTATAATATGAATCTTGATGATACTGTGCAGAGTGGAATGGAGTTAGGACGCAATCTAAATGTAAGACAGCATCATTTTTAGGTGAAATATGTATACAATAAAATAAAAGACTTCAATACAAATAGACATTTCCCATATCCAATAATCTTGTACAGGATTTAATTTAAACTGGCTTAGTGGTGGGACGCCTCTCCTTATCACAAAGCTTCCTTAGATTTCTCTTCAGCCTTGGTGGTTTCAGAGATTGTTATGCATCCACCCTGGTAGTTGTCCTAAGGAGTGTCCAGAGATGCCATCCAGGCAGATGACTCTACGGCCCTCCCTCCACTGGTTTTCAGTCACTCTTTGAGCCTATTATGCAGTACAAAGTCATGGAGACAACCATCGCCATTATCTAGGGAAACAGGAACAGTAAATAAATGCTTTGGTTATGCTAAACTTTTAAACAAAGCCCGCTGTACAAAACTGAACACATCACATGACTTTTGTTGAATTTGCATCTACATTTGTGGCATTTCAAAACAATGAGATTGTGACCTTGAAATAGACACAGGGAAGGAGTCAACAGTACCTCAAGGGCAGCGATTCCCAATGCCACTGCCACAATGGCAATAGTGTTTTCATCAATCAGCTGCTTAAACTTTGGGAAGCAGCCAGTGATCGTCTGTGGGGACACACAAATGTAATAGTGATTTAGACAGGTGAGGCCACTGGGTGTTCAACTGTAAAGTGTGTTACATTCTCAAATGGGCCTTCCATTGATGAGTTTGAGTATGGATGTAGTGTGAGCAACTTGAGGTGATGAGTTCACATCTCGTACCAAGTTTGGACCCGCACTGACTACAGTGTTAACTCAAAATTACAATGACTAGGTTCCAGTTTAACAACGTTTACTTCACCGTACACCGTCACCCTTATACTCAGGCCAGTTCCCTCAACAGAGAGACTATTGCGCAGGTGTACTAATAACAGAGTGACATCACAGTAATAACAGAAATATAGGGATACTTAAAACATGAACTTAACATACAGCACTTGTGTCATTACAGGAGCTGAAAACTGCACCGTGGCAGCACTGTTGAGGATAGAGATGGGTGCGTATTTCAAATGGAGAGCCAGTGAAGTCTGTATAGTTGTAGAATCCACAGCACTTTAGCTAGAGTGGACACGGAGACAGTTCATATTAGAACAATTCTGTTGACAAAACTGGATAATCTTTCTAATACACAAGCATATAAAAATGACAATGTAATTTGAGACACTATTTGTAGGCCTAATGTTATTTCCAAGGTATTAAAACAGGCCAGCAGGATATTGTAAAGTACCGTATCCATAGTAGCATTCCAGAGAGCGGTGACGTCTACATTTTCTCCATAGTCCTTCTTAATGTTCTGAACCACTTTGGTGCCCAGTTTCTCAATCAACTCACCTGCCTGAAATACATAAACACAAATCACACACACTTTTAAAAAAAGGTTCCAAAAGGTTCCAGGTAGCATTCCAGGTAGAACCGTCTGTGGTTCTATGTAGAACCCTCTGTGGAAAGGGTTCTTATGGAACCCAAAAGAGTTCTACCTGGAACCAAAAGGGTTCTACCTCGAACCAAAAGGGGTTCTTCAAAGGGTTTGCCTATGAGGACAGCCGAAGAACCCTTTTAGAGAGCACCTTTTTTTCTAAGAGTGTAGTCTTTTTATCAAATTCTCCACAGACAGTCTTTAACCACCTTTAGCAATATGAGGAGAGTGAATAGGCTCCATGTACGCTTACCAAGGGTTTAAACACCAGGATAACCACTGCTCCAGCCACCTCTGCAATGAACACCACCAACACAATCACAAAGAACTAGAAAAATAGGAAAAGGAGACCATAAGAGAGATTGAGTGGTTGGACTGAGAAAACTGTTTACAGTGCATTTGCTAACATTTCATATATACTGAACAAAAATATAAACACAACATGCAAAGTGTTGGTCCTATGTTTCCTGAGCTGAAATAAAAATCTCAGAAATGTTCCATATGCACAAAAAGCTTATTGTTCTCACATTTTGTGCAAAAATTAATTTACTTCCCTGTTAGTAAGCATTTCTCCTTTGCCAAGATATGACATATCTAGAAGCTGATTAAACGGCATCATTACACAGGTGCACCTTGTGCTGTGGACAATAAAAAGCAACTCTAAAATGGGCAGCTGTCACACAACAATGCCACAGATGTCTCAAGTTGAGGGAACGTGCAATTGGCATGCTGACTGCAGGAATGTCCATCAGAGCTGTTGCCAGAGAATGTAATGTTAACTTCTCTACCATAAGCCGCCTCCCAACATTGTTTTAGAGGATTTGGCAGTATGTCCAAACGGCCTCACAACCGCAGACCACGTGTAACCACGCCAGCCCAGGACCACATCTGGTTTCTTCACCTGCGGGACAGTCTAAGAACAGCCACCGGGACCAGCTGATGAAACTGTGGGTTTGCACAACCAAATAATTTCTACACAAACGGTCTCAGGGAATCACATCTGCATGTCCTCACCAGGGTATTGACCTGACTGCAGTTCGGTGTCATAACCAACTTCAGTGGGCAAATGCTCCTCTTTAATGGCCACTGGCATGCTGAAGAAGTGTGCTCTTCACAGATGAATCCCAGTTTCAACTGTACCGGGCAGATGGCGTCATGTGGGTGAGAGGTTTGCTGATGTCAACGTTGTGAACAGGGTGCCCCATGGTGGCGGTGGGGTTATGATATGGGTGGGCACAAGCTACAGACAACAAACACAATTGCATTTTAATCGCTGGAAATTTGCATGCATAGAGATACAATGAGATTCTGAGGCCCACTGTTGTGCCATTCATCTGCCGCCATCACCTAATGTTTTAGCATGATAATGCACGGCCTCATGTCGCAAGGATCCCCGTACAAAATTCCTGGAAGCTGAAAATGTCCCAGTTCTTCCACGGCCTGCATACTCACAAGACATGTCACCCATTAAGCATGTTTGGGATGCTCCGGATTGACGTGTATGACAGTTTTTTCCAGTTCCCACCAATATTCAGCAACTTTGCACAGCCATTTAAGAGGAGTGGGACATCATTCCACAGGCCACATTCCACAGCCTGATCAACTCTATGTGAAGGAAGGGCCTCTCAAGTGGGGCAGAAGTCTAAGGCACTGCATCGCAGTGCTAGAGGCGTCACTACAGATCCGGGTTTGATCCCTGGCTGTGTTGGACCCGGCCACGACTGGGAGGCCCATGAATTGGTGCACAATTGGCCCAGTGTCGTCCGGATTAGGGGAGGGTTTGGCCGGCTAGGATGTCCTTGTCCCATCTTGCAACTCCTTGTGGCGGCCGGGTGCATGCTCGCTGACTTCAGTCGCCAGTTGTACGGTGTTTCCTCTGACACATTGGTTCGGCTGGCCTCAGAGTTAAGCGAGCAGTGTGTCGAGATGGGTCGTGTTTCGGAGAACTCATGACTCAACCTTTGCCTCTCCTGAGTCCATACTGGAGTTCCAGCGATTGGACAAGACTAAGTACAAATTAAGGAGAAAAAAGGTTTAAAAAAAGCATAATAATATGCAAAGTAGTTGTCGCCCTGCATGAGCAAATGGTGGTCACACCAGATAATAACTGGTTTTCTGAAATACGCCTTTTCCTTAAGGTATCTGTAACCAACAGATGCACATCTGTATTCCCAGTCATGTGAAATCCATAGATTAGGGCCTAATTAATTTATTTCAATTGACTGGTTTCCTTATATGAACTGTAAGTCAGTAAAATCTTTGAAATGTTTCATTTATCCGTGTAGCTACCTACTCTACTGTAGAAAATTCTGAAAGGAGAGATGAGGAGCTTGACAATCAAGCTTGTTCACTGAGTCAGTGTCAATCACATTGGTGACAACATAGCACATATACTGAAGAACTCATGTTTGAGGTGACCTACCAGGAGCAGCATACACCTGCTCTCCTTCATGGCGCCACAGCAGCCCAGGAAACCTATGACCAGCAGCACTGCCCCCACAGCAATCAACAGGTAGCCCACGTTTAGAATCTGGTTCAACTCCGCTGGAGCATCTTTTATCCCCTTGAGGAGCCCCAGGATCGAGCCGCTGTCCACCTTCACCCAGATCCCCACGCCCAGGATGGCAGCGCCCGCCAACTGGGGGAAGAGAGCATAGCATTGTTGGGTGGTTTCTATTAATTCAATGAAGACCACATCAACTACTGCCCTTCGTCTTACCTAACATGCCCATCCAGTGCTTTCTGAAAGTATTCCTCCCCCTTGACTTATTCCGCATTTGGTTTTGTTACAGTCTCGATTCAAAATTGATTAAGGGGCGGCAGGCAGCCTAGTGGTTAGCGCGGTCGACTAGTAACCAAAAGGTTGCAAGATCGAATCCCCGAGCTGACAAGGTACAGATCTGTCGTTCTGCCCCTGAACAAGGCAGTTAACGCACTGTTCCTAGGCAGTCATTGAAAATAAGAATTTGTTTAACTGACTTGCCTAGTTAAATAAAGACAAAGTAAAAAATATTCCCCTCATCTACATACAGAAATCCCATTTACTTTATATAAGTATTCACACCCTTGAGTCAACACTTTGGCTGGGCCACCCAAGGACTTTCATATTCTTGTTCAGAAGCATTCCAGCGTTGCTTTGGGTGTATGATTGGGGTCATGGTCCTGTTGGAATGTAAATCACACCCCAGTCTAAAGTCATTTGCACTCTGAAGCAGGTTCTCATTAAGGATTTGCCTGTATTAAGCTCCATTCCTTGTTCGCTCTATCCTTACCAGTCTCCCAGTCCCTGCTGCTGAAAAGCATCCCCATAGCATAATGCTGCCACCACCTTGCTTCACGGTAGGGATGAAGTTAGATGGGTGATGAGCTGTGCCTGGCTTTCTCCAGACATAGCACTTTGCATTCAGGCCAAATAATTACATTTTTGTCTCATCAAATCACAGAATATTTTGCCTTATGATCTCAGAGTCTTTCATTTTTGCTGTCATGTGTCTTTTTCTCAGAAGCGCCTTCTGTTTTGCCAATCTCCCACAAAGCCCAGATTGGTGAAGTGCTGTGGAGACTTGTCTTTCTGGCAGGTTATCAGCCAAGGAACACTGTAGTTCTGTCAGTGGTCATTGTGTTCATGGTCACCTCCCTGACCAAGGTCCTTTCCCGGTTGTTCATTTTGGTTGGACGGCCAGCTCTAGGCAGAGTCTGAGTAGTTCCATATTTAAGGAGACCACTGTGCCCTTGAAAAATTTCAACACTCTTGAAATTGTTTTATACCCTTCCCCAAATATATGCCTCATCACAAGTCTATCTCAGAGAGTAACTTGGACTTCATGGTAAGGTTTCTGCTTTGACATGCTCTGTTAACTGTGGGACTTATGTAGACAGGTGTGTTTCTTCCTACATTGTGTAAAAACAATTGAATTGGCCACAGGTGGACTCCAATCAAATTGTAGTGACCTCTCAACGATGATCAAGAGGAATTGGATGCACCTTGGCTCAATTTGGAGTCTCATAGCAAAGGGGTGTGAATACTTACACTATCGTTCAAAAGACATTGTACAGTGTAGTAATTGTTAATGTTGTAAATGACTATTGTAGCTGAAAACGGCTGACTTTATATGGCATACAGAGGCCCATTATCAGCAACCATCACTCTTGTGTTCCAATGGCACGGTGTGTTAACAAAGTCAAGTTTATAATTTAAAAAGGCTAACACGGAAACCAAACCGGCTGCGTGTGTGCACACATTTATTTTGTCCCCCAACATCAAATGCAGGATAAAATATCAAACTCTGAACAAATTACATTAATTTGGGGACAGGTCGAAAAGCATTAAACATGTATGGCAATTTAGCTAGTTAGCTTGCACTTGCTAGCTAATTTTTCCTATTTAGCTAGCTTGCTGTTGCTAGCCAATTTGTCCTGGGATATAAACATTGTTATTTTACCTGAAATGCACAAGGTCCTCTACTCCGACAATTAATCCACACATAAAAATGGTCAACCGAAGCGTTTCTAGTCATCTCTCCTCCTAGGCCTTTTCTTCTCTTGACTTTATATTGCGATTGGAAACTTTAATAAATTAGGTGCATTGCCACCACTGACCTCGTTTGTCTTTCAGTCACCCATGTGGGTATAACCAATGAGGATATGGCACGTGGGTACCTGCTCCCGTCTCAGCCTCCAGTATTTATGCTGCAGTAGTTTGTGTCGGGGGGCTAGGGTCAGTCTGTTATATCTGGAGTACTTCTCCTGTCTTATCCAGTGTCCTGTGTGAATTTAAGTATGCTCTCTCTAATTCTCTCTCGGAGGACCTGAGCCCTAGGACTACCTGGTATGATGACTGCTTGCTGTCCCCATTCCACCTGGCCGTGCTGCTGCTCCAGTTTCAACTGTTCTGCCTGCGGCTATGGAACCCTGACCTGTTCACCGGACGTGCTACCTGTCCCAGACCTGCTGTTTCAACTCTCTAGAGTTTTTCCTAGCCACCGTGCTTCTACACCTGCATTGCTTGCTGTTTGGGGTTTTAGGCTGGGTTTCTGTACAGCACGTTGAGATATCAGCTGATGTAAGAAGGGCTATATAAATTTCATATAAAGTCAGCCGTTTCCAGCTACAATAGTAATTGTATAACATTAACAAGGTCTACACTGTATGTCTGATCAATTTGATGTTATTTTAATGGACAAAAAAAATGCTTTTCTTTCAAAAACAAGGACATTTTAAATTGACCCCAACTTTCTGAATGGTAGTGTATGTAAATTAGATATTTCTGTATTTAATTTTCAATAAATTGGCAAATTCTAAAAACATGTTTTCAGTTTGTTATTATGGGGTATTGTATGTAGATGGTTGAGATTTTTTTATTGATTTAATCCATGTTGAATTCGGGCTGTAACAAAAAATTGTGGAAAAGGTCAAGAGGATGAATACATGCTACATTTCGCCTTTCATCTTTATTTTGTTACGCCTACATAGGTATTTTCCAGTAAAATTTAATATTTTTTAATTTATTTAATAGCTCCTTCGCATTCTCTAACATTCATGCTGCATTTGGCTTGCAGCACATCACACTATTCTACTCTGTGCCTAATCTTATCTGGTCCAAAATGACATGTCGGTCTCATAAAAAGTAGTAAAACCATAACAAATGGCTGTCCTTTTCTTTCATGTTCTCACAACTTTCTCACGTTGCAATTTAGATACTGTTTTTCTGGGGCACAGAATAAGGATAAGAAGTGGTAAGTGATAAGGAGTGTTCTGATTGCCTGCAGATTCATTATTGTGAAGCATAACTGAACTCTGCTATTATCAGCAATAATTTACTCAAAAAGATGAAAACATCTCCAACTTACAAAGATGATGCCATTAAAGACAAACATCATGACTTTGAGAAATCCGAAGCAACCCATTCTTGATGAATTATTCTGCCTGGAAGAAAAGAAGAGGAAAAGGGTGAGAAAGGGAACATTTATGAATAGACACCTATGGTAATGATGAGAATGTTTAGTTATTCTATGAGACTTCTGAATCATTAAGATGAGATCAGAGGTCAAAAGTCTGAACTAAATCTACTGCCCATGTCTGTAGCCTATTGTCTATAGGCCTGTTTAGAGGAGGAAGCATATTGACCTAAGGTTCTCTTTAATTCAATGGGGAAGTACAATCTTAACAAAACAGCTAAATTATGTACTTCTTATGATGTTCTATATCAATGACATTTTGGAAATTGTATGTTAAGGGTTTTGGTCACAATCTTATCTTGTAAACTTACACCACGAACCGTTCTACCCCTGAATAAACATTTGACTCATATTGAATGATATTGGAAGGTGACAGTTATGGTTTTGTGGACACAATCAGTCACTAAGGAAGCAAATATATATTCTGTCAAACAACAGAGACAAAGCATTTCTCTACTACTCTAGCAGAGTTGTTCCAAGTCATTTGCACTGAGTTGTTATGTCTGGCTAATTAGGTGAAGGTTTACAGTTCTACACACTCCTTGATGCGGTTTGCGGTCTTTGACTTGTTACCAGGAAACCTGCCCTTTGTCATCTACAGTAAGACATGGGAAGGAAGGAGTGGGGAAAAAACACCAGCCACTTAACTTATCCTCCCTATCACCGTATCGTCCTTGAACAGTCAAGAGCACCCTTGCTTTTTTTTTGTACTAATGTCATGTCATTTACTGTACAGTACACTTTCCCAACACCAATGAGAGTTAAGTGAGCCTTTGCTTTAGAATTAAGGAAAGTACAAAGGCAACGACAAGGCAGCATGTCCCACTGCATTGTCATTTAAAATGGGCCCCTAAACAGATTAAAATTATACAAGAGGCAGACCAGTCCCATAGCCTAATAGTCAGAATGAGTATTCACAGTAATTCACTCGATGTCTGAAAACCATTCCACCTGGGGCCACAAAATGTTCAATGTAAAAAAGTCATCCAATTACAAGAAAGCTATCAACATGTTCAACATGGTCTGCTATTCAGATGAGAACAGTGTCCATCACCTGCACAAGGGAATTTTAAGGAACTTTATCGTCCTCAGTGTCAATCAGAGGGCTATTAAAACACAGGAGCCCATTACACACAAACTGCAGGTTTATGTCCTGTCCCGTTTTGCAAGTTAAACAATCTATGGATCTCCTCATCCTGCTCTGTTCTATGACCCCGTGTGGTGCCCTTTACCACTGTGTGTTTAGGACGGTCTGTCTGCATATGACCCTATAGGGTGGGAACAATGATTGAGTGACTAAATGACAGCTGGTTTGTACTGTACTCTTAATAACAGCGATAACAAACCAATAGCACTCTGTGGCAGTAGCACCAGTAGTGTGACAGTGAACTCTGTCAAAGGGTTTCTGATTGACATGAGTGTCATTTTCTTTCTGATGTTATGACTAAAGTATCCATAAATGTGTTTCTTATACGGTCCCAGATAGAGTACTTAAGAGTTCATCGACCTGGCCAAGGCTTTCGACTCTGTCAATCACCACATTCTTATTGGCAGACTCAACAGCCTTGGTTTCTCAAATGATTGCCTCGCCTGGTTCACCAACTACTTCTCTGATAGAGCTCAGTGTGTCAAATCGGAGGGCCTGTTGTTCAGACTTCTGGCAGTCTCTATGGGGGTTCCACAGGGTTCAATTCACAGGCCGACTCCCTTCTCTGTATACATCAATGATGTTGCTCTTGCTTCTGGTGATTCTCTGATCCACCTCTATGCAGACGACACCATTCTGTATACTTCTGGCCCTTCTTTGGACACTGTTAACTAACCTCCAGACGAGCTTCAATGCCATACAACTCTCCTTCTGTGGCCTCCAACTGCTCTTAAATACAAGTAAAACTAAATGCATGCTATTCAACCGATCATTGCCCGCACCTGCCCGTCCATCCAGCATCACTACTCTGGACGGCTCTGACTTAGAATACGTGGATAACTACAAATACCTAGGTGTCTGGCTGGACTGTAAGCTCTCCTTCCAGACTCACATTAAGCATTTCCAATCAAAAATTAAACCTAGAATCGACTTCCTATTTCACAACAAAGCTTCCTTCACTCATGCTGCCAAACTTACCCTCGTAAAACTGACCATCCTACCGATCCTTGTCTTCGGCAATGTCATCTATAAAATAGCCTCCAACACTCTACTCAGCAAACTGGATGTATACCACAGTGCCATCCGTTTTGTCACCAAAGCCCCATATACTACCCACCACTGCGACCTGTACACTCCCGTTGGCTGGCCCTCGCTTCATACTCGTCGCCAAACCCACTGGCTACAGGTTATCTACAAGTCTCTGCTAGGTAAAGCCCCGCCCTATCTCAGCTCACTGGTCACCATAGCAGCACCCACTTGTAGCACACGCTCCAGCAGGTATATCTCACTGATCACCCCCAAAGCCAATTCTTCCTTTGGTCACCTTTCCTTCCAGTTCTCTGCTGCCACTGACTGGAACAAACTGCAAAAAAATAAAATCACTGAAGCTGGAGATTCCCATCTCCCTCACTAGCTTTAAGAACCAGCTGTCAGAGCAGCTCACAGATCACTGCACCTGTTCATAGCCAATCTGTATACAACCCATCTATCTACCTCATTCCCATACTGTATTTATTTTGCTCCTTTTGCGCCACAGTATCTCTACTTGCACATCTACCATTCCAGTGTTTAATTGCCATATTGTAATTACTTCGCCACCATGGCCTATTTCTTGCCCTAATTCCCTTATTTGCACTCACTGTATATATACTTTGTTTTCTTTTTTTCTACTGTATTATTGACTTTATGTTTTGTTCATTCCATGTGTAACGGTGTTGTTGTATGTGTCGAACTGCTATGCT
The DNA here is from genome assembly GCF_021184085.1 of Oncorhynchus gorbuscha. NCBI lineage: Eukaryota > Metazoa > Chordata > Actinopteri > Salmoniformes > Salmonidae > Oncorhynchus > Oncorhynchus gorbuscha. The sequence continues at coordinate 18,604,856 of NC_060188.1, read as the reverse complement.
TTATCTTGGCCAGGTCGCAGTTGCAAATGAGAACTTGTTCTCAACTAGCTTACCTGGTTAAATAAAGGTGAAATAAATAAATAAATTTAAAAAAAGAGAGTGAAATGGCATCGGCATACAGTACAAGTACTGAGAGATGGATGCTAAACGTCAGGATGTTTATCACCGTGTCAATGTTTAGCCATGAACATCAGGTTAATCATATGAGTGGGCCAGAGGGCGCATAGCAACATATCCTGAATTGGTTTTCCCCCTTTCATTCCCAGAGGGTTTCCTGCAAGTGGTCACTCATCTTCTACCTTCACAAAGCCATGGGCAACAGCGGTGGCCATAGTTAGCCTGGTGATGTATTAACAAACACAGTCGCATGCAAATGACTAAGAAAACATCCCAGCCAGGAGCCATCAACACACGGTACAAAGACAAAGGTGAGTATAATATACAGTAGCCATGGCCCTTAGGACTTTACATGCTTTGAAAATTAAAATGCAATAAACACAAAGCAGCTAAATGAGAATATAATTTAGACAAGAGTAACGTAAAAAAAAAAATCAATGATCAGGTGAATTTCAGGCAAGTATTCTTTAAGCTGCTGAATAATATGACACAGTGAGTGGCATAGCTTTGTTGATATCATGTTAGGAGTAATGTGGTATTCAGTCATGAAGACTAGGAGAATGAATTCATCCACAAGGAAGCCAGTGGGGACACACCTGGTGACAAACATTTCCCGGAATGATGATCAAGATAACAAATGTCTGTTGACGAACATGCCAATTAACGACTAGAGGAAAGAAAGTATGGACATCATATTTATCAAAGCTTTATCTCAGTCAGCTGTCATCCCATGTAACAGTTGACCTAATATGGTTCAATGACAATTCCTAACATGTAGTCTACTCCAAAATGGGAAAGTTTGAAATGTATGAAGGATTACATTGTTGAAGGTGGGTTTCCTCATGAGCCCTAGGGTAGTGCTTTGAGTAATGGGGTTTTGGCTTAATGGTAATACATGAAAATATTCCATCATGACAAATCTAAATAATTGTCAGGAAGAGTATATACAGTAATTCAGTCACAGAGACAAGCCAGTCAGACTCTCTGTCTGAGCTGAGCGTGCTAAAACTCAAAACACTGGACAAATCTAAAAGGATGTCATGAGCTATGTTCCATCCAATTGGTGACAGATTTTCATTCGAATATTCTAAAATTTGCATCAAATTGGCTTGCTGCAAATAAAAAAGGCTATGCATGCAACGTAGTGCATATAAAGATATATTTTGCAGTTAAACAAGTTTCCATTCCATTTTCAACTCTACTGATGGTTCTCACAAAAAAAAGGTGCCTTAGGCTACATAAAGTACCACAGCATGAAACACGTGTTTCTAAAAATCCCCTATGGAAAAAAATAAATGGTGGAAAAACAATTGGAACCATTTTCCTGTTTGACCGCTAGCTTTTATGGGCATTATGACGCCTCCATTGTGGGGCTCTATAGTAAGTGTCCACTTGTATTGGCACGTGCTAAAGCGTACGTATGAGATTATCATGGACAAAAGAGTGAGATTTTTTTTTTTAAATGGCAGCAAAACATCGATTATCATGTCACCATAATAAGACCCTCGATATTTATTGGGAAGGCGCATCAAGCTCAGCACCTTTCATCCTGATTTATTTGATCTGTAACCTAATACAGTTCATGCTTTCCGACAAATCGCAGTGGGGGACTACAAATCATCGCGTGACTCCCAAATTTACTTCGACATGATGGTTATTATATCAATATTTGCGCATAAAAGAGTTTCCACCTACATTTCTCGCATAATTCATTTTACCGACACAAAAAGGTCTCATCTTGTCTAGCGTATTTTGTTTTGTCCACATTTTGAAAGTTTACCGAAAAATGTTCTGTTGCCATAAGGCCGGTACATTCTTTTTTAATCGGACATCTACTTTACTCGCCTAAAACGGTTGGATGGAAACATGGTTGTAGAGAGGAATAATTACAGGCTTGAGTCAAGATCTCAGGAGAGGAACAAATAATGAATTGTTGGAATCCATGTTGTCACTGCATCCGACTACAGGAGAATATAAAACACATCAAATTACTACTCTATGGGGCATTTTCAACAACCAGATGAGTCAACCCTTGTTATTCTCACTTACAATTGTTTACCCTACAGTGGAGTGGTACAACAGGTTTCGTTGAGACTCAGAGAAAGAAAGGGAGTCTGGGCCTTACCTTCACTTGGGTGATGGAGGCTGTTGCTGGGAGAGCGAATGTGGGCGTCAGTAAAACAGGCTGATATACCTGTGTTCTCGGAAAGTGTCCTGTACTGCGTTTTTCTCTTCCTGTGCTTCTCGGTGGCTGCAGGTTGGTTATAAACAGTGAGGGAGGGGGCGTGCTGAGGCAAACAGGTGGGAGTGATTCAGGTTTCAGAGGCAAGGAGCTCACTTCCCTGTGGAGTAGAAGTACCACCTGAGGGAGTGTCACAGCAATGTTACAGCTACATACACACAGGCATAAGCACATTCTATCACCATTTTTACCTGTGGCATCACTGTATATCAAAGTGGGCTTTTGGAGACGTGAATGGTATGGAAGCAGAGAAAGAATATATCTATGGATTTTTAAGAAAATGTTATTTAATTACATACTATAAGACCTTACTATGTGAGTTCCATTGAAAGCATTGTTTTGTAGACATAGGATAATTCATCAGTCGGAATGTTTCTCTTGCTTAGAAATTTGCTCAGACTTTGACCTAAATCTTCCCATGACAGCCTCTAATGAAAAGTAGACTTTCACAATCATGCAGGAATCTGAGTTGAGCTTTAAAAATACCCAGAGTGACAGTGATGGAGGAATTTGGAGGAGGTAAATTGTAATAAATGTATAATAACCAGATTAACTTTTTTTCAATTCACCACCTTCGATGATAAGCAATCAAACAGTATCCTACCAGTTGAAACAGTGCCTGTTGAAACAACCTTATGGAGTCGCAAGCTTCTGTGAATTGACTATTTCACTGCCTATCTATTTTTCAACATTAACCTTAAAGTAACTGTCCATTGAAAACCTAACTTGTAAAAGTTAATATTCTGTTAACTCATACCCAAATTACATTGTTGACTCATCCTATACTCGTGGCCAAAGCATTAATTGGAGGGGGGAAAAAACACTTGAATAAAACCCACCTCAAACCTGTATCTCAAACAGACCGTTTCAAAAATGCTTGTATTTCCTCAGAGGATGATGTCATTCCAACACAGAAAAGCTGCTTTTTAACATACTTAAAATAAATTGAAGTAAAACTATTTCACTTATATTGTAATTAATTACAGGTCATATTTAATAGAAATATGGAAACACTGGGCAGATACTTTAATACAGTATTGTGGTGAGTATATGATTTTAGCTCAAGTCTAAAGACCATTTATATCAGGTTAGAGCATTAGCATTCAAGTACCTTGACTTACTCATCAATTAAATTATTTAGAACATTTGTCTTACCAGCCATTGGTGACATACCTGATGTGTCTTACATTCATCCCACAATGCACTGAACATGTGTTTGGCAGTCCCTTGTGTGTCAGTGTGACAACGCTCACATTATGCTTTTCCTTGCCACATCAGACAATCCCAAACTCTAATACAGTACTCCTTTTTTTATTTTACATTTGTCTCAAACAAATGTATCTTCCAGAAATATGTACAGAATCTATTTAGGTCATATTCACATATTTTACATTGATAATTTCAGTGATACAGAAAACAGGAAAAGAACATAACTATAAATTAGCGATTCTGCTTTGGAACTTTACAAAAAAAGGTTTTCAAAAACTACATTTGCCATTTTAGAACCACAAGACAACATCACCCTGTTCATAGACACATAGCACAACAGCCAGACCTGAAAGATGATGCAAGACTTTCACACAAAAAGACTACTCCTTGGTCAGGTCAACGACAAAAATGACCAATTCTCTATTTCAATGTAGGCAGCCCACTTGTGTGACAACACAACTCTGCTTTCTGAATCCATTGACATGTCCTTTACATCCATATGCACATTGTTACAATTACTACTCAAGATGTAATTATAATTTCCCCGTGAATATGTAAGTTGTTAGTTTTGGCATTTTACCAGCAGGCATCAGTTCATGTACATGTATTGACATGAGAACACAAGCATTAACAAAAATAACATACTTTTTTCCAACAAGTACATTACAATTGTGGATGACAAGTGTATAAAAGTGAATAAAAAAGAAAGAATCTATGGATATGTTAATAATATGGTATAGACAGTATGGTTTAGAGGCATACAGCACATTATGTAAACAACTGTGCAGAAATGTACTATATCAACAGCTAGGCTGTCTCTGTTAGCTCTAAAAAGGCTGTGTCCAGCACAGCTTTGAGAGCAGGGTCTAAAGTCCATTATAGTGAGCAAGTCTAAGCAATGTCCTTAGAGTGTTAATTCAAAAGAGCTGCTCTTTCCCCAAAAAGGCATACCCGCCGTCTATGGGCACTCTTCTTCTTTGTGTCGACAGATTCAGTCCCTTTCTGGTCTGACTCTGACCAGTTGATATTTAGTGCACATTCCAGCAGCACTGAGCCTTATGTTGCCTGTTTGTCTGGGTGGCTTTTTAACTTGTGAAACTTAACACTGTCAAGCTTTTCAAACCTCTTGCCACAGTGTTCGCAGGTGAAGTTGTAGTGGGCCTCGGGGGTGTGTTTCTTCATGTGCCAATTGAGAGACGCTCGCTGGCGACACTGGTACCCACAGATCTCACACCTGCAGAAGAGGTAGAGGAGTGGAGGGAGACAAGAGATGAAGGAGAAAAATGTAAGATGATTCAAATCAGCAGAAAGTATTTTTAGGAGTGCAATGTAGTCATTTCTGTTTGTGAGACAAAATTGCATATATTGTACAAAACCAAAATATAAAATGTTTAGAGAAAATGAAATAAACCGTCTGGGTGTAAAAACTTGAGTGATCAAAGTGTTTCACTCACTGAAGGGGCGTCTCTCCTGTGTGTGTGCGCCGGTGAACCTCCAAGTGATTCTTCCTTTTGAACGATTTCCCACACGTTTCACAGATGAAGTCTCGGACTCCTACACAAAGTTTGATGAAAAATGTATATCAAATTTTATTTGTCACATGGTGTAGTAGACCTTACAGTGAAATACTTACTTACAAGCCCTTAAGCAACAATGCAGTTCAAGAAATTGAGTTAAGAAAATATTGACTAAATAAACAATAACGAGACTATATAAAGGTGGTACCGGTACCGAGTCAATGTGCGGGGGTACGGCATCTGTGACAAACTTAGTTGAAAAATGAGGGGACAAAGTTAGTTGGGGTTGGGCATGGTCTGGAGGCACAGAATTCAGATGCTTGTAATGTTGAGTCGCCAGGACAGCTCACAACTCATTTAGCCTCTCTGCTGATTGGGGCTCTCAACAATTAGATTTTATTTGGAAGTGATTCAGAATCCCCATTAGACAATATTGCTGAAAGCAGTCTGTGTATTTAACAGCCATTGTATTTGGTAATTCTACAGACCAGTGTAATGTTTGGAGATTTTACAATCAGGTCAGCAATCATTTCACGGGCAGCACGGTTAGATGCGGTCAAAACCATTCGCTTCAGAGACAGGTTGACATTCAAAGCTGCATTATACAGTAGACAACATGGCAGGATACATATGAATACATTACTACTAGCTCATACGCCAATGTACAGTATATCACTATAGCCCAGATTTAGAGTTGTTTGTGCCCACCTGAGTGGATGATCATGTGGCGATGCAGGTGGTTTGACAGATAGAACTTCTTGCCACAGCCGGGGTGGGGGCACACCTTGGTCCTCCCCTTCCTGTGAACCAGATTCACATGGTTCTGCATGGGAACATAAAAAACATTATGAATCACAGCATGAAATGGTAGTTACAGCAACATGTGTGCATTTCTATTTTCTTTATTCGTAACTTGATGGCACGACAAGGTCAAGGTGTTCCAAATCAAGGCAAAAGCTGAAGTGTAGAGTGGCTAAAGGGGCCTATTTACCTGAAAGCTGCTGATGGCTACATAGACTTGACTACAGCCTTCATACGGACAGTGGAACATCTTGAGCATTCCGTCTGCCTCGATGACAGGACCTCGTCTGCTCCTTCTACATCTGAAATAGAAAAGGGAGAGATGCACATGATTCGTCTACAGAAGTGCTCTGAGGAAGTCAAGATGGGAATGAAAATGGCGTGTCCATATAAGTTTGTCTCTACAAATGTGATCCCCATCATTTTCCATGCTGGCCACTCACCTGCTTAGGCCCCTCTGTAGCTCCCTCTCACAGGTCGGCTCCAAGCCATGAGACTCAATACGGGGCTGGAGCAGCTCCTTGTCATTGAGGCCTGAGAGAAAAATATCTCAAACCATTGGAATAGCAAGCTATTCATCATTGATTTTTGTCAATGTCAGTATCCTTTAAATGAACATATACAACAATTACAGCATATTCTAATGCATTGTCTGTCGGCGTAAACAAAGGCTAAAATACTGTGCCAGCAGTACCTGTGATGGAGTCTTCCTCTGTTGTCTTAAAGTCTGCCACTGACTGGCACATTTGGTTGTAAGCCACGCCCTCTATGACAGTGCAGGTGACCTCCTCCACGTCTCCGCCCCCCATGTTGAGCTGGATGCCCTCGGATGCCAAAGCCTCATAGCTGGGGCCAGTGATGATGATCAGCTACAAATGACAGGCAGAGGGACATAGGATAGGCTACATGTTAATATTACTATATAAAGGCAGTGCTTTCAGGAACGACAGCTACTTGATTGTGATAAAATTCCAAGATAAATTACTAATGAGTATTTTAAACCTGAGAACCGTCCAGAGTTCCTCGCTGGTCTGGTATCTCACAGGTGGTCCCCACAGTCTGTAGTGTCTGAGAATCAAATAGCTCCCCTTGCCCAGGTACCTGCATAGAGGCTGGGACTGGATGGAGGTTGGTCTGAGTGTCTACACCAACTGTGTCACCCAATGTCTGTGTGGTGTCCTCCTCATCGGCTTTGTCCAGTCTGTCAGTTAAGGATGCAGTCACTACAACACACTCGTAGCCATCTTGTGATGTACCCACTCCTTCATCTCCCCTGTCTCTTCTCAGGTCCTCCGCCTCCTCCTCTGGGTTGATGTCCTCCCCTACAGCATTGTAACCTGTCTCCTCCTCGTCAGATTCCTGGGCTTGCTGTCTGCCTGCCTCCATCACCACCTCCATCTCCCAGACAGACTGATTCTCAGAGAGATGCTCCATCAGTGGAGTGTCCCTGGATGGGGCCTCCATCCCTGGGAGCTGGCTGAGAGCCGTGGCCTGCTCCACCTGATCCATAGTCACCGGGGCTCCGGCCACTTCCAAATCCCCTCCTGCATCTAGGAAAGACAAGGGTACAGAATACAGATGCATTTAAATACAGGTTACCTGGTTTGTCAAATCAGTGGTTCCCATACAATTACATGTGACCCAGAACAATTAAAAGCCAACTTAGTATCTGAATGTACTGTATCTCTTACCAGTGAGCTGTCTGTGGGCATCTGTCTCTCTTCTCCTCCTCCTGGTCATGATTCCTCCAGTTTCCTCTGTCCTTGTGTCCCTGTCAACTTCCTCCTCCATCTCTGTCTCCATCTCAAGCTCACTGACCCCTCTTGGTGGCGAGGAGAGGTGCTGCACAAATGAATGGTCAGCATCACACTGCCAGATAGCAGAGGTGGAGAATCCAGGTTGGGGTTCCAGAGCTCTGAGCTGCGGTTCATGTGGACAGGTTTGGGAGTGATCCTGGTACCAGGTCACCATGCTACATAGGCTAGACACTCTCTCATTTTTCCCTGTAAGAAAATAAGTATCACCAGTGACAAATGTATCAATCCCTCATGTAGGGCTACTTTTCTTTATGGGTAAATTGAATTTCTTACCTATTTTCAGTTTTGTACATACTTCTGGGGTTGTCTTCCTAGCGGCCAGGAATATAAATATGACAGTGACGTTATTGCATGAGGATACTGTGTTAACGTTAAGCACTATTGAGTTGATAGCCCGAGCTAGCTAACCCAATTGATTGAAGGAGGTGGCCTGGGGAAAGGACTCACATTTAACAGATGACAAGAGAGGGGATAAACTAGCAAAACAATATTAGTTACTAGCTAGTTTGATATTCTGATTTTATGTATTATTCGTAAACTTACCCTCCGTATTTTTGCCGGTATATCTCCCCGTACGTGGAGTTGAGCAGGATTAGGTACTCGGCAAGTCCAGCGTCACTCAAACTCGTTCGCCGGCGAAGCTCACTCCAAACCTTGTGAGATTCTCCAAGATAAACTCGCCTAACATCATACTTCTTGCGGGACTCGAGGCGTCTTTGTGCTCGGTCAGAATCCGTGAGCCTGGGACGGCCTCTACAACGCCTCGAAATTGATTTAATTTGATCCCCGGCTTCTTCAGCGTCCAGGGGACCCTCCTCTCCTCCATAGCCATCCGCCATCTTGACAACAGCTGTCTGTTGTTGTCATTCCTAGCGGAAGTTGTCTTACAGGAAGTGACACCACTTGGCGGGAAACGAAAATGTTCCTTGCACATCATGCATTGAGCAGAACGTTTTATCAACGATAAACCAAGTTCATACATGTAGATAGATAGCTAAAGAAAGATATGGCTGATATTTTGACCCTTGTCTTTAGGATATTTAACCAACACAATGGAAAAACGAAGGATTTCAAAATGCAGTGCCTTGGTGGTCGGAGACCGCCTCTGAATTGGGGCTCAAAGTCTCATTTTTCACTCAGGTTCAAATTCAGAGCCTTCCAGGATCATTACAATAATCCATGTCCAACCTGAGCCCCGACAATTTGAAGGTAATTAGCTATTCACATACTACTAGGCCGACCATTTCGAATCTCACCATACCCTCTCTGCTATGCAAACTGGTTTCAGAGCTGGTCATGGGTGCACCTCAGCCACGCTCAAGGTCCTAAACGATATCTTAACCTCCATCGATAAGAAACATTACTGTGCAGCCGTCTTCATCGACCTTGCCAAGGCTTTCGACTCTGTCAATCACCATATTCTTATCGGCAGACTCAGTAGCCTCGGTTTTTCGGATGACTGCCTTGCCTGGTTCACCAACTACTTCTCTGATAGAGTTCAGTGTGTCAAATCGGAGGGTCTGTTGTCCGGGCCTCTGGCAGTCTCTATGGGGGTGGACACTTTGGACACTGTGTTAACAACCCTCCAGACGAGCTTCAATGCCATACAACTCTCCTTCGTGGTCTCCAATTGTTCTTAAATACAAGTAAAACTAAATGCATGCTCTTCAACCGATCGCTGCCTGCACCTGCCCGCCTGTCCAACATCACTACTCTGGACGGCTCTGACTTAGAATACGTGGACAACTACAGACACCTAGGTGTCTGGTTAGACTAAACTCTCCTTCCAGACCCACATCAAACATCTCCAATCCAAAGTTAAATCTAGAATTGGCTTCCTATTTCGCAACAGAGCAACCTTCACTCATGCTACCAAACATACCCTTGTAAAACTGACCATCCTACCAATCCTCAACTTCGGCGATGTCATTTACAAAATAGCCTCCAACACCCTACTCAACAAATTGGATGCAGTCTATCACAGTGCCATCCGTTTTGTCACCAAAGCCCCATACACTACCCACGCTCTCGATGGCTGGCCCTCGCTTCATACTCTGTCTAGGTAAAGTCCCCCCTTATCTCAGCTCGCTGGTCACCATAGCATCACCCACCTGTAGCACGTGCTCCAGCAGGTATATCTCTCTGGTCACCCCCAAAACCAATTCTTTCTTTGGCCACCTCTCCTTCCAGTTCTCTGCTGCCAATGACTGGAACGAACTACAAAAATCTCTGAAACTGGAAACACTAATCTCCCTCACTAGCTTTAAGCACCAGCTGTCAGAGCAGCTCACAGATTACTGCACCTGTACATAGCCCACTTATAATTTAGCCCAAACAACTACCTCTTTCCCTACTGTATTTATTTAATTTATTTATTTTGCTCCTTTGCACCCCATTATTTTTTATTTCTACTTTGCACATTCTTCCACTGGAAATCTGCCATTCCAGTGTTTTACTTGCTATATTGTATTTACTTTGCCACCATGGCCATTTTTTGCCTTTACCTCCCTTATCTCACCTCATTTGCTCACATCGTATATAGACTTGTTTCTACTGTATTAACTCTGTGTCGTTGTATGTGTCGAACTGCTTTGCTTTATCTTGGCCAGGTCGCAATTGTAAATGAGAACTTGTTCTCAACTTGCCTACCTGGTTAAATAAAGGTGAAATAAATCAATAAAAACGACCTATCTAGTTTGGTCCAGCTGCTGTGTTTTTTGGCACTACCTTGATTTTTTATTTTATTTTTATTTCACCTTTATTTAACCAGGTAGGCTAGTTGAGAACAAGTTCTCATTTGCAACTGCGACCTGGCCAAGATAAAGCATAGCAGTGTGAACAGACAACACAGAGTTACACATGGAGTAAACAATTAACAAGTCAATAACACAGAGAAAAAAAGGGGAGTCTGTATACAATGTGTGCAAAAGGCATGAGGAGGTAGGCGAATAATTACAATATTGCAGATTAACAATGGAGCGATAAATGATCATGTACAGGTAGAGATATTGGTGTGCAAAAGAGCAGAAAAGTAAATAAATAAAAACTGTGGGGATGAGGTAGGTGAAAATGGGTGTGCTATTTACCAATAGATTATGTACAGCTGCAGCGATCGGTTAGCTGCTCAGCTAGCTGATGTTTGAAGTTGGTGAGGGAGATAAAAGTCTCCAACTTCAGCGATTTTTGCAATTTGTTCCAGTCACAGGCAGCAGAGTACTGGAACGAAAGGCGGCCGAATGAGGTGTTGGCTTTAGGGATGATCAATGAGATACACCTGCTGGAGCGCGTGCTACGGATGGGTGTTGCCATCGTGACCAGTGAGCTGAGATAAGGCGGAGCTTTGCCTAGCATGGCCTTGTAGATGACCTGAAGCCAGTGGGTCTGGCGATGAATATGTAGCGAGGGCCAGCCGACTAGAGCATACAACTCGCAGTGGTGGGTAGTATAAGGTGCTTTAGTGACAAAACGGATGGCACTGTGATAAACTGCATCCAGTTTGCTAAGTAGAGTGTTGGAAGCAATTTTGTAGATGACGTCGCCGAAGTCGAGGATCGGTAGGATAGTCAGTTTTACTAGGGTAAGCTTGGCAGCGTGAGTGAAGGAGGCTTTGTTGCGGAATAGAAAGCAGATTCTTGATTTGATTTTCGATTGGAGATGTTTGATATGGGTCTGGAAGGAGAGTTTGCAGTCTACCTAGACACCTAGGTACTTATAGGTGTCCACATATTCAAGGTCGGAGCCATCCAGTGTGGTGATGCTAGTCGGGCATGCGGGTGCAGGCAGCGATCGGTTGAAAAGCATGCATTTGGTTTTACTAGCGTTTAAGAGCAGTTGGAGGCCACGGAAGGAGTGTTGTATGGCATTGAAGCTCGATTGGAGGTTAGATAGCACAGTGTCCAATGACGGGCCGAAAGTGTATACAATGGTGTCGTCTGCGTAGAGGTGGATCAGGGAATCACCCGCAGCAAGAGCAACATCATTGATATATACAGAGAAAAGAGTCGGCCCGAGAATTGAACCCTGTGGCACCCCCATAGAGACTGCCAGAGGACCGGACAACATGCCCTCCGATTTGACACACTGAATTCTGTCTGCAAAGTAATTGGTGAACCAGGCAAGGCAGTCATCCGAAAAACCGAGGCTACTGAGTCTGCCGATAAGAATATGGTGATTGACAGAGTCGAAAGCCTTGGCAAGGTCGATGAAGACGGCTGCACAGTACTGTCTTTTATCGATGGCGGTTATGATGTCGTTTAGTACCTTGAGTGTGGCTGAGGTGCACCCGTGACCGGCTCGGAAACCGGATTGCATAGCGGAGAAGGTACGGTGGGATTCGAGATGGTCAGTCACCTGTTTGTTGACTTGGCTTTCGAAGACCTTAGATAGGCAGGGCAGGATGGATATAGGTCTGTAACAGTTTGGGTCCAGGGTGTCACCCCCTTTGAAGAGGGGGATGGCTGCGCCAAGCTTTCCAGTCCTTGGGGATCTCAGACAATATGAAAGAGAGGTTGAACAGGCTGGTAATAGGGGTTGCGACAATGGCGGCGGATAGTTTCAGAAATAGAGGGTCCAGATTGTCAAGCCCAGCTGATTTATACGGGTCCAGGTTTTGCAGCTCTTTCAGAACATCTGCTATCTGGATTTGGGTAAAGGAGAACCTGGAGAGGCTTGGGCGAGGAGCTGCGGGGGGGCCGGGGCTGTTGGCCGAGGTAGGAGTAGCCAGGCGGAAGGCATGGCCAGCCGTTGAGAAATGCTTGTTGAAGTTTTCGATAATCATGGATTTGTCGGTGGTGACCGTGTTCCCTAGCCTCAGTGCAGTGGGCAGCTGGGAGGAGGTGCTCTTGTTCTCCATGGACTTCACAGTGTCCCAGAACTTTTTGGAGTTGGAGCTACAGGATGCAAACTTCTGCCTGAAGAAGCTGGCCTTAGCTTTCCTGACTGACTGCGTGTATTGGTTCCTGACTTCCCTGAACAGTTGCATATCGCGGGGACTGTTCGATGCTATTGCAGTCCGCCACAGGATGTTTTTGTGCTGGTCGAGGGCAGTCAGGTCTGGAGTGAACCAAGGGCTGTATCTGTTCTTAGTTCTGCATTTTTTGAACGGAGCATGCTTATCTAAAATGGTGAGGAAGTTACTCTTAAAGAATGACCAGGCATCCTCAACTGACGGGATGAGGTCAATGTCCTTCCAGGATACCCGGGCCAGGTAGATTAGAAAGGCCTGCTCACAGAAGTGTTTTAGGGAGCGTTTGACAGTGATGAGGGGTGGTCGTTTGACTGCGGCACCGTAGCGGATACAGGCAATGAGGCAGTGGTCCCTGAGATCCTGGTTGAAGACAGCGGAGGTGTATTTGGAGGGCCAGTTGGTCAGGATGACGTCTATGAGGGTGCCCTTGCTTACAGAGTTAGGGTTGTACCTGGTGGGTTCTTTGATGATTTGTGTGAGATTGAGGGCATCTAGCTTAGATTGTAGGACTGCCGGGGTGTTAAGCATATCCCAGTTTAGGTCACCTAGCAGAACAGAAGCTAGATGGGGGGCAATCAATTCACAAATGGTGTCCAGGGCACAGCTGGGAGCTGAGGGGGGTCGGTAGCAGGCGGCAACAGTGAGAGACTTATTTCTGGAGAGAGTGATTTTCAGAATTAGTAGTTCAAACTGTTTGGGTATGGACCTGGAAAGTATGATATTACTTTGCAGGCTATCTCTGCAGTAGACTGCAACTCCTCCCCCTTTAGCAGTTCTATCTTGACGGAAGATGTTATAGTTGGGTATGGAAATCTCTGAATTTTTGGTGGCCTTCCTGAGCCAGGATTCAGACACGGCAAGGACATCAGGGTTAGCAGAGTGTGCTAAAGCAGTGAGTAAAACAAACTTAGGGAGGAGGCTTCTGATGTTGACATGCATGAAACCAAGGCTTTTTCGATCACAGAAGTCAACAAATGAGGGTGCCTGGGGACATGCAGGGCCAGGGTTTACCTCCACATCACCCGCGGAACAGAGAAGGAGTAGTATGAGGGTGCGGCTAAGGGCTATCAAAACTGGTCGCCTAGAGCGTTGGGGACAGAGAATTAGAGGAGCAGGTTTCTGGGCATGGTAGAATATATTCAGGGCATAATGCGCAGACAGGGGTATGGTGGGGTGCGGGTATGGCGGAGGTAAGCCCAGGCACTGGGTGATGATGAGAGAGGTTTTATCTCTGGACATGCTGGTGGTAATGGGTGACGTCACCGCATATGTTGGAGGAGGGACAAAGGAGGTATCAGGGGTATGAGGAGTGGGGCTAGGGGCTCCATAGTGAACTAAAACAATGATAACTAACCTGAGCAACAGTATACAAGGCATATTGATATTTGGGAGAGACATACAGCGAGGCATACAGTAATCACAGGTGTTGAATTGGGAAAGCTAGCTAAAACAGTGGGTGAGACAACAGCTAATCGGCTAGCATAACAACAGCAGGTAAAATGGCATTGACTAGGCAACGGGGCCGACAGATAAAACAAACAAGCAGAATCGAGTACCGTGATTAATGGACAGTCCAGCGTGCATCAGCTATGTAGCCAAGTGATCAGAGTCCAGGGGCAGGGGGGCTGGCGAGTGTTATCCAGGTTAAGAAAACTAACAATGACTAAGTAGCTTGAAGAGTAGCTCTTCTCACTATCCTACCTCCTAAGCAGATAAGAGAGCCCACTCTAAGTACCCCTAATCAGTCACAGAGATGTGCATCACTTCTCAGCACAAAACATGCCTGATGGGTCCACTGCCAAGTTCTTCCTAAAAATCAGAGGGAGAAAATGTTTTCCTGAAAATTCCTAAGCAAACAGTTCTGATTATTGGCATGACTTTATTGCAGAAAATCAAGTTAGCTTCAGGACGTTGCCTCTTTACATGAATCAGCCTCTGGATCTGCTGCCCCTCCATCGCTGATCATCGTGGACGGACTGGAGGGCTACCTGTGTGGGCCTGGGGTGAGTGGTGGCCTTTAGCAGGCAGAACAGTCCTCTGCTGCCCCTCCGTCGCTGATCATCGTGGACGGACTGGAGGGCTACCTGCACGGGCCTGGGGTGAGTGGTGGCCTTCAGCAGGCGGAACAGTCCTCTGCTGCCCCTCCGTCGCTGATCATCGTGGACGGACTGGAGGGCTACCTGTGTGGGCCTGGGGTGAGTGGTGGCCTTCAGCAGGCGGAACAGTCCTCTGCTGCCCCTCCGTCGCTGATCATCGTGGACGGACTGGAGGGCTACCTGCGTGGGCCTGGGGTGAGTGGTGGCCTTCAGCAGGCGGAACAGTCCTCTGCTGCACACATCTCTGCTCTGCTGTATGACACGGCTGCATTTCTCACACAGACCTTGGAAGAGAGAGCCGCTAGTCTGGCCCCCTGTCGGGTCATAGCCTCGTTCCAGTCCGAGTGGGAAGGGCATGCTGGTGGGGACTCCTCAGACCCTGTCCTCTCAGTGTTAGACCGCTACTTTCAGGTTAGGTGTACCTTGGACCAGGACTGGAACTCTGCCCCTGCTGTAGCAGGACCACAGGACACGTGGCATGTTTACCTCTCTGGTGCTGGGATCACAGAAGACCCTATTGCTAAGGATGAGGAGGACTCAAGTCTGGCAGGAGAATGGCGACTGGTCATTTGCCCCAATCGCTCAATGGAGTTTACAATGGTTTGAAATCTATTAAATTACTTCACAGTGGATGAGGAAGAAATAAAAGACATGAAAAAAAAGTATATACTTCTATCAAACAATTGCATTCCCAAAGACTGAGATGCAAGGGGAACAATTTTTTTCCATTGCACAAAATGGTTTTCACTAGTGTTTACAAAAAGTTTTCAGCAAAATTGTTGGGTTAATTAAACCACTCCTCCGACTGAATCGTACCGTTCCTGACTGCTTTGGCACAATATATTTTTAGTCTGTTCTCCTCCCTTGCCCGGTTGTCTTCTCTCCTACACAATGTGACTTCACATTCAACCATTCAACTCCCCTTTACATTACTGTTCTGTCTAACCGTTGTGCCTGTGGTGCTTTCTAAGATCATTTGTAGAGGGAAGATTAGGCTGATGCTATAGACGGGATAGCAGAGAACGTCACGAAAATGATGTGCACGCTTCAATGGGGCAGAAGGCCGTATGTTGTTGTCATTCTGGGTGGCCAGATAGCTAGCAACAATGACAAGAAACTGCCATGTGGGGAATCTTAAGTGGCTTGTTTCAGCTAATTTTATCTTACCATGTCTTGTTTTGACTGATGTCACGTCTATGCTAATATGGCAAAAATTTGCTAGCTAACCACCAACTGTAACTATGTATTTGAGACAACAAGTGCTCATTGTACAACTTTATTTATGCTTTGTACATGTTGTCAACAATCTAAGCCAACCCTGTCGATTTTGCCACATAGTTGGGCACCTGTCGGTTTTATTGCTAAACAACCAAACCATCTATAGCTATTAGCTGCCGGGGACAATTAGAATATCTCCCCACATTTTTCTCAACTAAAGTACAACAAGTACATCAAATGGTGCACAGTTTACAAGCATTTCGCTACACCCGCAATAACATCTGCAAAATATGTATATGTTACCAATAACATTTAATTTGCTTTAATGCCATACATTTTTTTAAATCGTATTAGTACAAAAAAACAACATTGTGAAGATATCAAATATAGAAGCGCATCAGAATTGATTAATATTTATGTTATATTTCAGGCATTATATTGACATTTTTGTTGACCATAAAGAGATACTGAGTTACAGAAATTATAGGTTGTCAGAAGTTTTGTATAGGTAATCATCACAGTATTATCATAACATGTCATGAAAAAGTCAGGAAACATTCACCAGTTTGTTTAGAAATGAACACTAAAAATAACTGAAAAGCAAAGGGTTTAAAGATAGACAAATTAGGAACTAATTAATATTCCAAATGTTAGTAAACTAAAAATAAACAAAACATGTTTGATTGGAGCCTTTATTCTAAACAAATTTTCACATGGGTTGTTTTTAAAAGATTTTCCCTTATTTACTAGGCTATGTTCTATACCTGTGTTCTGTGAGGGGATTGTGCTCCTCATCTTATCCGGACAGATCAGAACCTCATCTCATTATGCTAAGATCTAGGTCAGTCATATAAGAAAAGTTGTGAACTTCACTTGTTATGACGTCAAATACCCTTTTCCCCAATGCCCAGGCTACTCAACTACTGTCCACATTCTAAGGAACGGGACGATACCACTATCTTGGCAAAGAAACAAAACATGAAACAGATTTAACTTCTTTAGGAAAACTGCCCCAATGCTGGAAACAAATCATTTTGTAGTCATCTACGTTAATTTATTTTCCAAGCTATAGAGCATAATATTTGACATATAGCATGCTTTTAAAGGACCAAAGAGTTTAATCTGCTTTGTTATAGTTTTGCCAAGGAAAGAATATTGCTATACTTTACCACCCTCAAACTAATCTCTGGACCTCGAAGCCAGTTCAACTCCGTTTGCATTGTTCCCCTCTAGTCAGGGACTGATTTAGACCCGTGACTCCAGGTGTGTGCAATTAATCATCAGGTAGAACAGAAAACCAGCAGGCTCCAGACCTTGTAGGGTCAGAGTTGAGTATGCCGACCCTACCACATTGAATTGTCATATTCACATGTGCCTATACATACAACTGTATTCTTTACCATTGGACAACTTAAAATGTGACAAGCTTTTTTCAATCTACCCATGCATTTAGCCAAATCACAATTTTTGTTTGTTGGGTGGGAGGAATTACCTACATTTTCAACAAACTGGTGTTTATTTAAACCAAAAAAAATACATTTGAATTATTTACAGTTTCAGCAATTATGGCCTCTCAAAATGAATGATAATATGTAAGATTCAACGAGGTGACAATTAGACAGATATACACACATTCAAACACTGGAACCATCATGACTTTTACAACCTTTGTTGATCTAAGCATTGCAAGCAAGAGGTGTACAATAGCATCATACTGAAATGTGACACATTGCCTAAACACATTCCTGCACATCCTACAGCACCTCTTCATTCTCGCAGGAGCTTCATGTTAAGACCATGGCTACATCTTAGTGATACACTTGTACAGTACACAATAGACAAACACAATATTTACAATTTAAGTATCAACTTTATCTAGTTATTCCAATATAAATATAGAACATAACCTTATAAATTGACCTACAAGATCCAGTGATTTAAGAATATACACATTACAAGTGTTTTATAATATCAGCTTTAGAGTGTTTTAGTTGTTCATGTATTTCTCAAGCAGCTGCCTTCTGTTTGACGGGATATTGTGAGAATGAGCTTGTGACATCGAAAGAAGTATGAAATCCTTATCAGGGATACTTTGGACTTTTCCTCACCAAAGCCTTTTAGCTTAAATGTTGCTTTGTCTGTTATCTCATAGTCATGAGAGTAGCCTACACCCTGGCTTTTTACATTCCACTGACAAGAAGATGGAGTCCATGTAGAAGCCTTGGCCAAACATCCCAACTGTTTTTCAGGTTCAATGGACCTTTAAGCCTCAGTTTAAGCCTCATAGCCTGTAACATAATTCAGAATGCAAAGTGGATGGGCGTACCTGTGGGTCTTCTGTGTGCAGGGATCTCGTTCTTGTACTCATTGGTATAGATAACTCCCTTTCCAATGTCATCGATCTTATTCGAGCTCATCGGACTGTAATCCATGGAGACGCCTGAGTCAGCCACTGCCATGTAGGTGTACCCGGGGCCCTTGGACGGCCAGGTGTGGTTTGGGTACTCAAAACTGGACTGGGACGAGAGGCGGCCAGATCCTGAGCTCTGTTGGACGGATCCCAAGTCTGATCGAGATTCAGAGGATGTCCTTCCAGAGGCAAAGAGAACCTGCAGGGGCAAGGTTTCTTCCAATATGTCGTCCAGAGGCTCCTCCAGACTGTGGTTCTGAGCATTGAGGGTGACATAGGCATCATGGGACTCCAGTAGAGAAGACTGGGTCCAGGGTGCAGGGTGCTGATGAATAGCCCGGAGTTGGTCCATCGGCCAGTGCTCCTGGGGGGTTTCTCTCCACCCCTCCATCAATGCAGGATCCACCCTCTTTAGCTTCTCGTCTTCATCCTCCTCACCAAGTGCCTCTGAGGCCTTGGGCGGCAAAGCGGAGCTGGGTAAGACGGGACCAAGGCTAACCTCCGAGAGCACCTCTAGTGGCGCAGGGAATTCCTCGGAGTAGAAGTAGGTTGGCCTCAACCATAAGCCTCCAGTGCTGTGGCCCAACCACTCCTATTGACAAACCAAATGAGAGAGGTTCAGGAGTCTGCACTAATATTGAGTCAAGATGAACAGACTACGATACACACAAAGGATATAGATAAGCACTGCACAGGGTACTTCATACCGAGTTTCATATTCCAAGGATACGAAGAATAATACTGGATTTATTTGTCTCACCTGAAAGTCACCGCCATAAACCTTAAAGAGGCCTTGGAACTTGCTTTCAGGGGTGGGAATGATTGGCCAGATCTTCTTCAACAGGAACCTGAGGACAGTATTGTACAGTCTTATTCCATACATACACCACTGAGTATGTCTCTACAAAGGAGATCACTAAAGAGTGTAGTCACAGTGGTAGACTAAGAACATTGGAAACTTGTTGTTTATGGTAACTGACCTGCGATGAGACATGAGCACAAGGAGAGACAGCAGGGTGAGGACGAGAGAGATGATGAGACTCAGGGACACAATGAGAGGGTCCAAGTCTGCAAATAAGATAGCACATCAACATGGTTACACCAGGGATGAAATCCAAGGGAGGGATCCCTCACAAATAGAACAAAGATGTTTAGCTCACGAGACAAGCGGATTATTTTGGTGACCGTGTGAATGTTTGAAGCTTACCACCAGGCATTGTTTCCATTAGTACCGGGTCAGTCCAGGCGCTCCAGTAGCCGCTGTAGCTGATGCCGTCCAGTTTGACACGAATGCGCACCTTGTACTTAGTGCCTGACTGCAGACCACGCAAGATGAGCTCAGAGCTAGCTTGCACCTCTTCCACCTGAAGACGAGATGATAATGCATTGTCATTGACACATCTCTGCCGAAGGCCAAGAAAGGAACGGCACCATTATTCACGAGAACTTCAAACGTTTCTCTTGTCTGGTAACAAACATCTACCTCTGATAGGAATGTGTGTTGTTCATACCTTTCCAATGTGGCTCCCTGCCATGGCGTAGCTGACCTCGTACATCATGCTGTCACCCATGTACTTGAGAGAGGGAGGCAGCCAGCTGGCCTTTAGCTGCCCCTGCATCCCTGTACTCGTCAATGTCAGATTGGCAGGCGGGTCTAACAGGACTGACACACAGACATGAAAAGAAAATGTAATTCCTAAATCCTGAGAAAAAACGAATGGAATAGTTCCCAAAAGTCACCCACAACCAAATCTCTATAACTCACAGACAAGTTCAATGAAGAGACTGCGGTTGTGGATCAGCAGGTCGTCCCGAAACACCCGGATGTCAAGGGGCACAAATAATTGAGTCTGGGACAACCTGCAAAAATACAGCCTCTTGCCACCTGCTGCTGGTAGGGCAGTTACGGAACACTCACTGCTGTTCTCATTCCTGCAGAGGAGGAGAGACATTTTTGGATTGTTTACACTTTGTATCAAGTTTCTAGGCTAAATGGAAAATTGAGGTGATCATTCTTCAAAACACAGGTTCATAGCAAGTAGCTACCCTCTACCAAGACAGGGTGAGAGGATATGGTACACGTAGCAGCAATTACTAACTGAACGCTTTGCCTGATCATGACGTACTGGTATGTGTATATGAATGAGTATTGGTCAGCAGAGCCAGCCCTTTCCTCATCCTCCTCCCAGAAGCAGGTGAGGTCTGACATCCCTTCAGCAAAGCACTTTGGATTCTCTGGCTCAGCATGGAGCAGCAGAGCCACTGTGTGGACAAGGGAGGGAAGTCTTAGTCCACAAGGAAAATGTGTGTTGGGGCATTATTGGTTTTAACAATTTAGTAAACACAGGTGAAGACTTAAAGTAAGTCTCCAAATTGCTCCAGAGGAATGACTATTGATGATTAGTGATTATTATAATTATTTTTAACAGCTATTAAATTGACCAAATTGTGCAAGGAAACACAAAAACTTTTGACAATTGATAACCCGTATCTATCTTAACCCAAATCTAAAACATCAAACCTATTATGTTGAAATACAAAATATAACATGATTGAAAATAAGCGTTGTAATTGTAAACACTTGTGTTACAGAAGGTGAAGAAAATAAGTAGGCTATTTGGGAAAATGTGTCCTACCTTTAGTTTCCAAAGCTTGTGCACCATGCACGATGGACGTTTTCTGAGCGCAAAATAATACACAAAAAGCCAACAGCTTATTCAGGTTATTGTTTGTCATCTTTTTGTCTCCTCTGAGAACAAAGCGGCCTACGCGTTCTGTTGTACTGCATAACTGGTAGGCAACCAGCTCCAAACGTCTGTTTTCTCCATCTCGCTTCGTGACAGTCTGTCTCCGAGATACTATGGATAGTGCAACACAGTTGTGCATGCATCACAGGAGATAAGGTGTGAGCGGGTGTCCAAGCCAAGCTGTTTACTTTTTACTCAAACCCAACTGTAGAGGTGGAGCATACAAAATATTTTCACTCATGTCTGTGGGCGGGACTAGAGTAAGGTTACAACATGCCTCCATTGCAACAATATGTCCCCCCAAACCACAGGGAACCTTGGAGAAAGAAAGCGGAGGGCCACAACACAACTCTAAATGACATCTACATTTAGTTGTAGTGGGTATTTTTTTCGACATGCATAATTGAGGTTCCTTATTGTGAGGAACAAAGGAGGCACGTGGCAGACATACTCAGGTAATAGGGTAGGCCTAATAACTGAAAACCCACATGGAGCCAGTGAACTCACAACTCGGCATAAACGGTCTCTTATCTCTGACCTACACCCATGTTTTTGAGCTCGACCTGCGTTATCTGTATTGCAAGGGGTAGTGTCCCGAGATAAGCATTGGGGCGTTTAGGCTCATCCCAACCCTACATAATTTGAATGTAATTTAGCCTGGCCTTACATCACTTGACTTCAGTGGGCTCAGGCTGAGGATTTCTCATTTGGCACTAAGGAAGATCACTGATAGGCACCAGTATATGATGGAAGACTACAGTATGATGTAAAAATATAAAAGGTTACAAAACATTGCAAGTAGATTAACTGCAAAGGACACAGAAAGGATGTGGGTAACTGGTAGGTGACAGGAAAGGGCACCAGGAAACCTCTTATTGTTGAGGACCACAGCAGTGTGGTTTTCTGTGGCGTTAGATTACCCCCCCCCCCCATCCAAATGGGAAGGGAGGTAGGACGTAAGGCCATAAATTATAGATGGTATTACCATGAAGACTAACCTAACCACATAGAACATGGGTCTCAAGCCTTTGTCCGCTTGACTGCACAGATGTTGTGCTTTCACAAATTCTAATCATCTAAACGATTTAGCATCAGGATTGCACAATAAAACGACAACTCAGCATTTATATTTTGTAGTCTTTATTTTCATAAACACATTCAATGTATATGCCTTTTCTAATAAGATTTTCCATCAAACAGAGCTTTAAATAGGAACAAAACAAATATACATTAAGACACAACAGTATAGTTCCCCCTTAATATTATAACAAACCTCCTATATAACCTATGGAATGCCGGACTACACAAAACTAACCAATTCCACAGAAAGACAATAAAAGGATAAAATGACTCAATTTCAGATGAACATAATTATCCAAAAAAAAATGTTTTTTTTAATCAACTGTATATTTAGATAAACTGGGTATCAGTGCATCAGCATGTGATTTAGAGAAGTCCTCCTCAGGACTTTCAGTAAAACCTCTTTCAATCCAGTTACCTTCAGCAGCAGAAAGAAAAACACTATTTAAATACACTGACAAACAACACCCAGGAGAAAGCTTTACAACTTGGGCATAATGCAGATGTAATGTGGGTATAGTGTTTTTACACAGCTATAAAAGGTTAACAGTTAAGTCTCCAGTAAAATGTTTCACACCACAACGAGACCACTTCCTCGTGGTAGGAGATAAACAAGGGAAATCACTTGATACAAATCAGCCCGCTAATATCAAACAGTGAGTCAGCATCAGCTGTGCATCCAGGTGGATAAGTGTCTTTGTGATAAGCAATGGGAGAGAGTAGGCGCTCATGAATACTTTTGGCGGGCTTTGACTCAACCCCTCAGCTTTAGCAGTGCTTTGGCGTGAAAACACAAGGCTGCTATCACGCCGGGACCGTGCCTGACCCTAACTGATGGCCAGTGAACAGTGTGGGGCTAGTGATAGGGAAATGGCAGTGTCTGTGAGTAACAGAGGACCAGTGAACAGTGTGGGGCTAGTGATAGGGAAATGGCAGTGTCTGTGAGTAACAGAGGACCAGTGAACAGTGTGGGGCTAGTGATAGGGAAATGGCAGTGTCTGTGAGTAACAGAGGACCAGTGAACAGTCTGGGGCTAGTGATAGGGAAATGGCAGTGTCTGTGAGTAACAGAGGACCAGTGAACAGTGTGGGGCTAGTGATAGGGAAATGGCAGTGTCTGTGAGTAACAGAGGACCAGTGAACAGTGTGGGGCTAGTGATAGGGAAATGGCAGTGTCTGTGAGTAACAGAGGACCAGTGAACAGTGTGGGGCTAGTGATATGGAAATGGCAGTGTCTGTGAGTAACAGAGGACCAGTGAACAGTGTGGGGCTAGTGATAGGGAAATGGCAGTGTCTGTGAGTAACAGAGGACCAGTGAACAGTGTGGGGCTAGTGATAGGGAAATGGCAGTGTCTGTGAGTAACAGAGGACCAGTGAACAGTCTGGGGCTAGTGATAGGGAAATGGCAGTGTCTGTGAGTAACAGAGGACCAGTGAACAGTGTGGGGCTAGTGATAGGGAAATGGCAGTGTCTGTGAGTAACAGAGGACCGGAGAACAGGGAGATACATGTCTCTCCAGTCCAGTTGGAGAGATGCATATTTTTTCTACTGAAGCCATCCAAGCAGTACAATGGAATGCACTGTACATGCTTTAGGTGCACCATTTGTCTTTCTGTTTAAGCGTATGATTTGGAAAATTAATTAGCATGGGTGTCATGCTTGGCCAATCACCTCGCTTTAATTAGGCTACTTCATAGACAGTAACTTAGATGCAAGAACAGTACAGTAACATCATGCAAGTAATGCAGACAGTTTACACTGGCACATCCAGATTACAGGACACTGTTGAAGCCTGGTGCAATCGGGTTGGAAAGTGTAAGAACAATGAGTAGGAAGGGAGCACAGAGGGGTGAGCGGGGACATGCCAGAGCAGATCACATGACGCGTGTCAGTGTCATTAGTGTTATACGACTTCCTCCCAGACAAACATCCTAGAGCACAACATTACTCTAACATTGTTTGGAGCAGAATCTCAGACTTTTCACCTCCTCTTTCCCATAAGCAGTAGTGGTTAATTAAGAAAGTCTCAAAAATAGTAGTGCACAATTATTCTGAGGACATGGCAAAATTGCATCTTCAGTGTCACAGAATAAAGCACGGAGGTCAGGGAAATAAGGAAGCAAAAGGCCAAAGCAGCAGAATAACTCAGTTTTGTGATTTTCTGGATGATGTCATCTGATTTCATTAATTACAGTTACATCTAGATTTTGATCAAGGATATCACAGCAAAAATGTGGATTTTGTTTTTCAGGTTTTGGGGTGCTGTTTTCTGTCTGGTTTTGAATTTTGAATTTTGGTTTTGAATTCTGAGAAGTTTAGTCCAATGAATACATTCGAAGCAGAGCACCTAGCCAGGGGGCATCCAAAACAAAAGCACCTTCATTTTTTTTTAACCTTTATTTAACCAGGCAAGTCAGTTAAGAACACATTCTTATTTTCAATGACGGCCTGGGAACAGTGGGTTAACTGCCTGTTCAGGGGCAGAACGACAGATTTGTACCTTGTCAGCTCGGGGGTTTGAACTCATAACCTTCCGGTTACTAGTCCAACACTCTAACCACTAGGCTACGCTGCCGCCCGGTTTGTGGTGGGGCTGTGAGGAGAAGTGAGGCGGGATTTAGCAGCCACAGCCCCCATGGTTCTCTGGAGGCGAGTCCTGTAGACTGGTGCTCCTGTGATTGGACAACAGGTTGGCATCTCCGCCCATGCTCTCGTTCATCTTCTCACAGATGGCGTCTACCAGCCTCTCAAACACCTGCTTCACGTTGATGTTGTCCTTGGCGCTGGCCTCGAAGAACTGGAACCCTGTCAGACAGAGACGGGGAAATTAAGTGTTCGGTGTCCCCTGTTATATCTGGGTGTAAGTGTGTTCTCATGAGGTCAGTATGCCGTGGTAGTGTGACCTCTTGGTGTATAGTCTTTGCGAAGACTGCATGCTGTCGTGGATACTACTCACCAAGATCTTCGGCCAGTCTCTGGCCTTCCTCTGTGGGGACCAGCCTGTCATCCTCCAGTTCACACTTGTTTCCCACCAGGATCACCTGTGCGTTGTCCCAAGAGTATGTCTTAATCTGGTTGCCCTGTATGACCGAGGTGAGAGTAGACAAATGCACAGTCTGAGAAGGCAGCAGGGTCAATATGGAAATGATGGAACCTTCTACCTTTTACTCACCAGTCCTGAACTGCGTTGAAGGAGTCCTGGTTGGTGATGTCATACATCAGCAGGAAGCCCATGGCTCCTCTGTAGTAGGCTGTGGTGATGGTACGGTAGCGCTCCTGTCCCGCTGTGTCCTGTGGGGAACATGATGGATGGTCATTCTTTACAGGTTGGGTTTGGGAACATGTTACATTGTGTGGTATTTTGTGAGACCAGAAGGGGGCAATATTGACTAAGGCCTACAGACTTGAGATGCTAGAGGTGAGTATGTGTGTATACGCTTGTAAATATTCAGCAAGTCTAGAAAAGACTACATGATTAAACAAAGACTAATAATAACAGCTCTCTGGTGCCGCAGAGCTGTAGAGACCTGTTTATCTTACCTTTGTCATGTCCATCTTGTCAAACAACAAACCCTGGCCCACTAACAAAAACCCAGTAAGAACACGGAGAGTTTCAGATGTCGATAACAGCTCTCTGGTGCCGCAGAGCTGTAGAGACCTGTTTATCTTACCTTTATTTAACTAGGCAAGTCAGTTTAGAACAAATTCTTATTGTCAATGACGGCCTAGGAACAGTGGGTTAACTGCCTGTACAGGGGTAGAATGACAGATTAGTACCTTGTCACCTCAGGGATTTGAACTTGCAACCTTTCGGTTACTAGTCTAACATTCTAACCACTAGGCTACGCTGCCGCCCCTTTCAATTAAGTAGAGGTTGAGTGTGATGTCAGAGTTGCTTCCCTAGAAAAGGTTAAAGTCAAGCAGGTGTGGGGGTTAAATTGGCACGGCAACGATCCTTGGCCGTCGCTTGGTAACCTGGCCTGGGTCCCTCATTTGCATTGGAGGACTTCACATCACTGAATAGTGGGGTGGGTGTTTTATGAATGTTTCATTAGGGCTAATAGTGTGCAGGGTAGTCAGCCCGAACAAACTGCCACCGATTTAGAGATTGCAAGAAATAGAGCTGTTCTCAACTTAGAGCAGGTGCCGGGCTAGAGAGACAAGTGCTCTGTAAGTGAGTGAGTCGGTGTATCCGCAGCGGTGTACTTCTGTTCAATGACCTTACCCAGAAGGAGAGTCTGCGTCATCTCAGGGTCATTTTTGTTTCATTTATGAATGAAGGATACCAGATGCAGATCTTACCTGATATGTGCAGACATGATCAAATATTTGGCATCGTAATGGATCTTACAGGAGCACTAACCAAATACACTGTCCCCATGGCTCACACTGTCTCCACAACTATCTATACACCAAGTAAAGAAAATACTGCCCAAAAGCATATGCATGATGACAATAAGTGTAAAATGGTTGGGGGTCAGAGCCATTGATGTCACTAGGACCCTTCTCAGCAAGCGTCACCTGGTCCTGCCGCCCAAACAAAGCAGGGACACAATCTAAGCCCTGGGCTTTGTGGTTCCGACACCAGGTGTGTCATTGTGCAGTTAACATATTGCCATGCGGTGTATCCTCCTAGAATAAACAGTATGGTTCAGGTTGAGGTAATGGTTCTATAGAAGGCTTCAAATTAAACTAATTTTTAAAACCACGAGAAAACATTTTTTTCAAGCCTTTCATGCCACAGACGCGGAGGAAAGCTTGCAGCAGTGTGGACAGCGCACCACCTGTACACCCTTCATAGATTGGTGAGGCTCAGAGGGTTTGAGTGAAAACAGGGCGCTGCAGATTAAACGCCATCCAAATAGGGTTGTTCATTAACTGTACACTTGCTCTCGAAGCCAGGGCTCATTTATTGAACATGGTTGCTACTTCCACACCTCCAATGTATGAGGCAAACTGAGGAAGGTTTCATTGTTCTCTGATTTGAAAATCACTGGATGCTCATCGGATGGCATTCAGTGATCCCAGCCACCACTGACGACATTAAGCCAAATCACGTGTCCTAGGTGGAAACAGGGTCAGTGCGTCAGTCAGCTTGGTTTTGGTGTGTACATTGGTGTGGACACGGTTGCTGCTGATTCATCTTGATTGAATACAATACCATATAGGATGTTTGTCTTGTTTAAACAGCATTCACTGTACGTGGAAATAGTTTGCTTTGAAACACTTTCAGACGTCAGGGGACTAGGCTAAAGAGAAATACATTGTAGAAATCTGGTAGCTCTGTAATTCAAGTATTTTCACAGAACCTGATATTTTTTCACACTAATTTGTCTTTTGACCAATCGTTCAGCTTTGAAAAAGAACTGATGTGAAAAGATCTGTGGTTGGTCAAAAGACCAATAATTGGAAAATGGATCAGAATTGGTCTGCCTGTCCAAGCACAGCCTTAGTCTCGAGAGCATGTGGTACAAGCAGCAGCAACACATTGCAGTAGCTTGAGATGAGAAACCAAGTTTTCTGCAGAACATACAAGAGAGACAGAGGATAAAATCATTGGTGGAAAAAATACTCAATTGTCATACTTGAGTAAAAGCAAAGATACCTTAAAAGACCTCTAGTGACTACCCATCCCACATGCGGGAGCGTAATCATCGATTGACACTAATTAGCACAACGCAACGGACATAAATATTCCTAGAAAATATTCCTATTCATGAAAATCACAATTGAAATATATTGAGACACAGCTTAGCATTTTGTTAATCACCCTGTCATCTCAGATTTTCAAAATGTTCTTCACGTTTGGCTGAGAAATCGCCCGGAAATTGCAGTCACGAAAACACCGAAAAATATTCCAAATGAGCTCCATAATATCGACAGAAACATGGCAAACGTTGTTTATAATCAATCCTCAAGGTGTTTTTCAAATATCTATTCAATAATATATCCGCCGGGACAATTCGTTTTTCAGTAGGAAAATTGGAATAATGGCTACCTCTGTATTTTACGCGAGAGTCACTCTGGGAGCCATCAGGTGACCACTTGCGCAATGTAGCCGCTTACGGGTATTCTTCAACATAAATGCGTAAATCTACGTCACAATGCTGTAGACACCTTCGGGAATACGGAGAAAGAGTAATCTGATTGATAGCCCATTCACTGCTCAATAGGGACGCAGCGCTTTCAAAACATGAGGCACTTCCGGATTGGATTTTTCTCAGGCTTTCGCCTGCAACATCAGTTCTGTTATACTCACAGAAAATATTTTTACAGTTTTGGAAACTTTAGAGTGTTTTCTATCCTAAGCTGTCACTTATATGCATATTCTAGCATCTTGTCCTGACAGAATTTCCCATTTACTACGGGAACGTTATTTTTCCAAAAATGAAAATACTGCCCCCTAGTCACAATAGGATAATAGAAAATGACTGAAGTGAAAGTCACCCAATAAAATACTACAGTGCCTTGCGAAAGTATTCGGCCCCCTTGAACTGAAAACTGCTGTTCACAAAAGCTCTCCATCCAACCTCACTGAGCTCGAGCTGTTTCGCATGGAGAAATGGGGAAAAAATTCAGTCTCTCGATGTGCAAAACTGATAAAGACATACCCCAAGCGACTTACAGCTGTCATCGCAGCAAAAGGTGGCGCTACAAAGTATTAACTTAAGGGGGCTGAATAACTTTGCACGCCCAATTTTTCAGTTTTTGATTTGTTAAAAAAGGTTGAAATATCCAATAAATGTTGTTCCACTTCATGATTGTGTCCCACTTGTTGTTGATTCTTCACAAAAAAACAGTTTTATATCTTTATGTTTGAAGCCTGAAATGTGGCAAAAGGTCGCAAAGTTCAAGGGGGCCGAATACTTTCGCAAGGCACTGTACTTAAGTCTTAAAGCGTCTGGTTTTAAATGTACTTAATTACAGTGGTGAAAAAATTGATAAATCGTCATGCTTAAGGTAAAAAATGACATACTATAAATCTAATTCCTTATATTAAGGAAACCCAATGGCGTGATTTACAGAAAGCCAGGGGCACACTCCAACACTCAGACATCTTTTAAAAATGCAGTATTTGTGTTTAGTGGTCCACCAGATGCGTTATATTGATAGGTGTGTGAATTGGACCATATTGTTGTCCTGACTGAGCATTCAAAATGTAATGTATACTTTTGGGTGTCAAGGAAAGTGTATGGGAGTAATAAAGTACATATTTTCTTTAGGAATAAAATGGAGTAAAAGTTGTCAAATATTAATTGTAAAGTACCCCCAAACAATAACTTAAGTAGTACTTCAAAGTATTTTTACACAACTGTGTAAAATGCAAGGGCCTTGCAGATGAAAGTTGGTGATTGACCCACTATAGAATTATCAGCCATCTGTCAGAAAAACACAATTCAATAGCAAAGGATTTGGCCTATGGATTTATATTCTGGTTTAATACAGAAGACAACTTTCCTCTTGATGGGATGTGTATGTGAGTCCACTATGATGGCAAAAATGTGGCACAAAGGTGGCAATCATGTTGTAGAGACCATAGCTGGCATGTGGGACAAAATGCATAAGGCTAACTCACCCATATCTGTAGCTTTATCCTTTTCTCATTGCGGAAGACGGTCTTGACCTTGAAGTCTATGCCCACAGTGGAGACAAAGGCTGAGGTGAAGGAGTCATCAGCATAGCGGAACAGGAAGCTGGTCTTCCCCACACTGCTGTTGCCAATGATCAGCAGCTTGAACATGTAGTCAAAGTTCTGGTCAGCCGCATCCTTCTGGGCAGGCTGCTGCTGAAGGCGAGAGTCATTCACTGACGCCATCTAGAAGGGAAGGCAGAGGTGTGAGAGGTGATACTACAGCTCAGGGTGAATTAAACACAATCATCAGGTTAGAGGCTCGTAAGTAAGCCTTTCACTGTTTGTAGTCGGCGCATGTGACACAACATTTGATGAGTCATTCAATTTCATACCAACAGTTGGTAGGTAAAATCAACAGGCCAGGCCCAGTCCCCGAAATTGTTATGATCCAGTAACGAAGGGTTGCGGGGAGTTTAAAACCTGCTCGTCATAGCTATTATGACTCAGTCACTTGCAGGCTGCAAGCATCTGCCACTGGGTATCAAGTTGCACACCATAAAGACCTTTTAGTGTCTGTCACTCATTCCTAAAAGTGGGTGTAATGACTGCAAGGAATGGGCGTGAAAGGAGAGTCCATGGTCTCCCCCCTCGTCCTCAGCTGAACAATCAGGGCTGCACACCACAGCTTCCCTCTGATGAGGACTGTCTCCTTGGATACCGGTCCAGAACATAACCACCAGGCCAATTAATGGGCCAGGCCAGCTAGCTCAGCATGTCCATCTTAAGATGTAGTGATATTTAACAACAAAGGGGAATGTAGAGGACGGTCCACAGACACTATTGTGGGGCAAAGAAAATCTGTTGTTGAAGCTGTATCGCTATGATTCCATGTTTGTGCCCACAGAGATTATAGGGTGTGAGAGTGAGTCACTGCCCCTTACTTGTAACATGGGGGATGACCTGTGCAGTAAATGTGTGAAATATGGCAAATGCATGATGTACAGGCCAAAACGATTTTGTAAAGATTCTGTGCAAAAGGCAGGTCTACTATAATAATAATAATATAATATATGCCATTTAGCAGACGCTTTTATCCAAAGCGACTTACAGTCATGTGTGCATACATTCTACGTATGGGTGGTCCTGGGAATCGAACCCACTACCCTGGCGTTACAAGCGCCATGCTCTACCAACTGAGCTACAGAAGGACCCCTATCTATAATCCCCTATCACATGGCACCAATCAAACTTTCATCTGACCATTGCTTTGCGGGTCTGAAGTCATTGGATCATAGGTCCCACACTGTGTACAAAGAATATGCGGGAAATCCATTGGATCAAATGTTGTTTTCCCCTCAGAACGTAAGCCTACTAAATCCTGGTCACATCATGCACATTTACACTGTGGCTTAAGAAGTCTTTAAGGCAAAATCATATTTGGGGAAACTGTTTTTCTACCCTAAATCTGTGACAACTGTTGTGCTGCTGAGGCAGTGAGTAGCCTACAATATCACTCAATTCAATATCCAATAATAATATTATATAATCCAGCCCAATGCTGCAGTCATACTGTCCAAATTATTCTAAGATATTAGAGACCAAAGTCACTGAATGATGAAGTGTTGAGAAACACATTGCCAAAAGTCTTTGTGGACAAGTAGCATTAGATCACTTTGACCAGGGGGTGATGAATTTAATACTGGCATGCCACCATCTGCCACAATAATCGGGTACATCTCTGACGGGACAGATTTTACATCACTGTCATCACAGAACAGGCCTCCACTTAGTAGAGTTGAAATGGGAGTCATTTTTTTATGCATTGGAGAAGCATTAGTTCTGTAAAACAAATAGAGGCCATTATGGTGAATAGGCCTAGTGTGGTCTCTCAGCTGGCACTGTTTGCAGAGTAAGGTCCCTGGCTGTTATAGGAAATTAACTCTTGGTTGGCAGCTGTCTGTTCCCTATTAAAGAATGGTCGTAAACACAGGTGAAGGAGGTAGGTTAGTAAATTGTAGTGGTTTCAGTATACCTGGACAAACTCAAATGAATAGCACAATAAGTAGGCCGATACTTTTGTGTCAACTCACTCACTCACTCTCTACCCATCATATTGAAAGTTGTCAAGTGTCCATTCTCCATCTCTATAAGCCCTTGATCATGACTCTCAGTTTCATGACATTACACATAAGTTATTGGACAAAAGGCATCTTCTGTATGGGGGAGTTTTGTTAAGAGCCCGGATGCTCAATCTGAACATTAACAAGCGTCTGTTTTGGAAGCATAAGGATCTTATCTTTCATACCAGTGAGAAATCATTTAAAAAGGTTGATTTGATACACCTTGATAGGGTTGGTGTCAGTGGAGGACGACTCCTAATAATGGCTGGAAAGGAGTGAATGACATTAATCACATGGAACCTATGTGTTTGATGCATTTTAACCATTCCACTCCAGCCATTAGCACGAGCCTGTCCTCCCCAATTAAGGTGCCACCAACCTCCTGTGGTTAGTGTTCCCACAAGGCCATATCTCCATGTTACAGAGCTTGTTTACTGAAGATAAGAGGCGACCACCTGTGCTAATTAGCCATGGAGCGTGTTCTGAACACCTGTATGTAAGCGTAACTCGGGAGGTATAGTTTTGTCAGATAGAGGCACCCATAGCTGCATAGATCTGTGCATTTTTTTTTTAAAGGATTATTTCTCGCTAATGCAAAGGCCACATAGCAAGCGATGATTTGACGTTTCAAAACGTTGAAACACAGCGTCGGGATTTTAGTTCACATGAGGTAGTCATGGATGACGCTAATGGCTGAAAACTGTAGGGAGAAGGCACATGCCGCCTAGAGTGTGACCGCTATATATATTTATGATATAGAACTGCCAAAGTAGACTCTATACAGAGAATGCGGGTGAAGAAAATCCGTCGGAGATCAAATCGCACCAGGTGCTCGAGCCTCGAGGATTAATTGGCGATGACTCGAAAACCTGTTGTCACATTATAGAAACATGTACAACTAAGTCCAGTGTACATTACATTGAGTTAAGTAAACGAGAATACAATGCCCAGCAAGTTATTTATATTTGTACATGAAGGAAGCTGGACAAAGGCGCAGAAAATATTTACAAAACTTTTTCCAACCACTTACCTAATCTATGGAAAATGAAATTCTTTGACTTTAACCTTCAATGTTATTTCCTTTCAAGTGAAGAGTGAAAGTTCCCTAGGGTCTTCAACAACCTGAATTCTCTTTCCGCCCACGGCTTTCTGCCTCACCGTTTTCCTCTGAGCGTTTGCGGAATAGAACAGGCAGCTCCCGGATCTCGTTTGTGTACAAAGGAGCACCCACCCTTCGAGAGCGCAGCAGTCAGTGTAGTGGCCACCTCACACGACAGTATTCACACAGCTATAATCTCTCACACACTTCCAGAGAGCAAATTTCCTGGTCTTTATGATCCCTCACTCCGCTCTAGCCTGTTTCGAAATAAGAACTTTCACAAATCAAGGCAGCATATACAGTATGTTTGTGTTTGACTTATGTTAATGTGTATTAAATTGTTGAAGAAAATAGGGAATACTCTCAGCTGGGTCAGTCTTCTGATCTGAATTTTGGAGATGCTTTGCAGTCTGCCAACCTCATAATTTATTAAGTATAACTCAACATTTGATAATGCAGAGTTGTAGATCATTAGAAATACACTAATGAGATCACTGGGTTTAGATTCTAAAATGTTGTGTAAGTTAATATTTTCGTACAGATATGGTAAGCCAACTTTGTAAAAGCATCCACCAGTTAATAAATCAGAATGATTTCTGTGAGTGAATAAGTGTACATCCTTGACACTTCCTGGTCTTTTAGACCAGGGTTTCCCAAACTCGGTCCTAGGGCCCCCTTTAGGTGCATGTTTTGGTTTTTGCTCAAGCACTACACGGCTGATTCAAATAATCAAAGCCACCATGGCTTTGATGGTTAGTGCTAGGGCAAAAAATAAAATGAGCACAGAGTTTTGGAAATCCTGTTTGACACTACCACATAGTCACTACTTAGGAATTCCAGAAATCAGCAGTGTGTGAAATGTTTTTTCTACTACTGCACATGAAGGGTACTTTGTTTTCTAGTTCACACAGCTTACTTCTAGCAGCACCATATCCACCATACCAACACCACCAGTTTGTGGCTCATTGACCAGCTGTGGTATCTGGGTAATGTAACATGGGGAGTGAATGAGTTTGGTTGTGGTGTACCAGTATGTATTTAGATAATTTGGTATTTTCCTTTTTTTGAAAAGTAAACAAAGAAATTACAGAATTGGTGGCCTGGTTTACCTCTAATTACATAGGGAGAGATTTCTCTTGAAATCTCTCCTAATCAGAGAGTAGGTGAATTTGTGCTGCTGGAGTTCAAAGAATGCTATTTCCTTGTGCCACTTAAGCCTGACTGACAAGGCTCATCTCAAGAGGAAGTCTTTCCTTCTGAGCCAAGAGGAGTGGCCCAGACTGCTGAGAGACATGAAGTATAGGCATAATAAGGAATCTAAACAAGATATCCTATGACACTGTCACTCTCTTTCCATATTAAACGGTTTCATCATGATGATTTATGCAGCAGTAGTTTGTGTCGGGGGGCTAGGGTCAGTTTGTTATAGTAGTACTTATCCTGTCTTATCAAATCAATTGTATTTATATAGCCCTTCGTACATTGTTCACCCTCCCACTCCTAGGCCAGACCACACTCAATCATTTGACCCACTGAAGAGATGATTTTTCAGTAAAGACTTAAAGGTTGAGACCGAGTTTGCGTCTCTGACATGGGTAGGCAGACCGTTCCATAAAAATGGAGCTCTATAGGAGAAAGCCCTGCCTCCAGCTGTTTGCTTAGAAATTCTAGGGACAATTAGGAGGCCTGCGTCTTGTGACCGTAGCGTACGTGTAGGTATGTACGGCAGGACCAAATCAGAGAGATAGGTAGGAGCAAGCCCATGTAAAGCCCATGTAGGTTAGCAGTAAAACATTGAAATCAGCCCTTGCTTTGACAGGAAGCCAGTGTAGGGAGGCTAGCACTGGAATAATATGATCATTTTTTTTGGTTCTAGTCAGGATTCTAGCAGCCGTATTTAGCACCAACTGAAGTTTATTTAGTGCTTTATCCGGGTAGCCGGAAAGTAGAGCATTGCAGTAGTCTAACCTAGAAGTGACAAAAGCATGGATTAATTTTTCTGCATCATTTTTGGACAGAGTTTCTGATTTTTGCAATGTTACGTAG
The DNA here is from genome assembly GCF_021184085.1 of Oncorhynchus gorbuscha. Taxonomy (NCBI): domain Eukaryota; kingdom Metazoa; phylum Chordata; class Actinopteri; order Salmoniformes; family Salmonidae; genus Oncorhynchus; species Oncorhynchus gorbuscha. The sequence goes on along the minus strand of NC_060188.1, from coordinate 18,569,799 downwards.
ATGGAAAAAAGCTGTCCTTGAAATGTTCTTCAAAAGAGAGATCAGGGTCCAGAGTAACGCCGAGGTCCTTCACAGTTTTATTTGAGACGACTGTACAACCAATAAGATTAATTGTCAGATTCAACAGAAGATCTCTTTGTTTCTTGGGACCTTATCCAGTGTCCTATGTGAATTTAAGTATGCTCTCTCTTAATTCTCTCTTTCTTTCTCTCTCTCGGAGGACCAGAGCCCTAGGACCATCTGACATGATGACTCCTTGCTGTCCCCAGTCCACCTGGCTGTTCTGCCTTATTATTATTCGACCATGCTGGTCATTTATGAACATTTGAACATCTCGGCCATGTTCTGTTATAATCTCCACCCGGCACAGCCAGAAGAGGACTGGCCACCCCACATAGCCTGGTTCCTCTCTAGGTTTCTTCCTAGGTTTTGGCCTTTCTAGGGAGTTTTTCCTAGCCACCGTGCTTCTACACCTGCATTGCTTGCTGTTTGGGGTTTTAGGCTGGGTTTCTGTACTGCACTTTGAGATATTAGCTGATAGGGCTATATAAATAAATGTTATTTTTGATTTGCCACTGTAAACTAACTATTCTGAGTCAAAATCTCAACATTGTAGTTTGACATTAACACTAATAAAGATACATGCATGCAGCTAAAACAACCAGACTAGAAGCCTTTTCACTCACTCTGAAACACCATTAGTTTTGGGTTCTGTCCAGTTATCCATTAGTGATATTTTAACTTTATTAAGACATCATCCCTCTACTCCCAGGCTTGCCAGCAAAGCACTGGTCGGTCCATTTATTCAAAGCTGTTTAAAAAAAATGTGATGTCCATCACAATAATGAAGTTAGAACCAGTCTGTTCCAAGAGGTGGGCACTAACTGTGTGGTCTGGTCTCAATATGTTGCATGTTATTGACCCAGTATTGCACCTGATTTTCCAAAGAAAATGCTCAAACTGTAGGAGAGTGCATTTCCTGAATCCATCAAGGGTAACAACTCAAACTGAACTTTATTTTTTCTTGTTTCAACATAAAAAAATGACTTAATATTATTGGTGCTATTGAATTCATTATTTGTAGGAATTTCCATAATTGTGATTTATTCACAGTACATCATTCTGTGCAACAACCCTGAGCTAAATATTAAATTGTTAAAAAATAACTGCCTGATGATTGTAAAAATAAATGTTCTGCAGACAGTACCCTCTAGTGGAAGTCATAAGCAATACAATGTCCCATCCTTTATCCCATCAGAAGCTTGTGCTTTTCAAAAAAAATGTATCTTCAAGTTCTGTGTAAGTGTTAAACCTCCGTTTTAAGACCAGAAATAATTTGACATTGTGTGCTGTTTTCTATTGACAGGTGAAACAATTAGATTAAAAAGGTACATTAAAAAAAATATGGTTAAGCATTGTTTGAGGGCCGTATGCATCAAGCGTCTCATTAGGAGTGCTGAACTAAGATCCATATGTAATATGCCTAAAGCTGCATTTACACAGGCAGCCAATTCTGATATTTTTCCCCCACTAATTGGTCTTTTGACCAATGACATCTTTTCAGATTTTTTCCAGAGCTATGTAATAATATTTATGATTTAAAGGCAAAAATCCTACATCAGCACTCCTACTCTGAGACACTTGATACATACATCCTCTCATTGACAGACAATATGAAAACCTGTCACCAAACACCACATATACACAATCTCTAAATGGTGTGTAAATTGAGAGCTGTGTACACTATGTTGGTGGTTGTGCAGATAAAGCCAATCAGGTTGCATAGGTTGGACAGACCATGATAGTGGCCAAAGGTGCTCTTGTAGGCCTTGTACTTGGGGTCCTGCTCCCTGAGTTTGGCGTAGGCTTCCCTCTGGCTCCCTATCCCTATTTGGTTCCCCAGGCCATGCTCCTGCTCCACCTCCCGCAGCTTGAACATGACCTCTGTGGCAGACGGGCCAAACCACTGTGCGTTTAGACCTGCCATGATGACTGCCACAAAGTACAGGGCCATCTATAGGGGAAGAACAATTTTTATTCAGAATTGTCAATAACATAGGTGACGTCTATAATGTAGATACAACCATTATCTAAATCGGAAATAATCTTTACATGTTGATTGTGCAGGCTGTAACGCTTCACCAGTACAGATTGAATCCTGCCCTAAATTACAAAACAGAATGTGATATAACCTGCAGGCTTTCGTGCCAATCCAGCAGCTCTCTGGGGTGGTAGACTGCATACACAGCCAGGCTGACAAAGTTGCTGCCCAGTAAGCAATAGAAATAGACAGGGAACAGCTTGCTTTGCACCAGCCCAAAGGTGTGCAGTGTTACCTGCTTCCCCAGTGTAAAACCTGTGGGTGGGAAAAGAGATAATGTAAGTGAGAGAAATGGGGTGACAAATACAGTGCCTCAAATTCTTAATTTTAACTTTTGATATGCCACTTCAAGTGTTAGCAAAACCCTACAATCTAACAGATTTCCTCTGCTCATCCACTATCGATCCCAATATCATCACCTGCTATAAAGGAGACCCACAACTGCATTCCCCATGCGAAAGACAGCACCAGCAGGTGCAGCACTTTTACCAAATCTGTAGGCTCCCCTTCGGTGACCATGGTATTAATCTGGGGGACAAAAATAGAAAAAGTCCCAGATAAATGTTAGCAAGCAAACCAGATAATGAAACATTCATTTACAGCATTGGGGACATAAAACCCCCAAAAACATCCCCACACAAAATCACTAATTCTACAAAGACCTTTTGAAACCCCCTTAAAACAGCATCATTTGATGACTGGAAAGTGGTCCGTCTACACGTGCAAGCTTGATTAGCATGCAAGTGATAGAGGCTTCGAGAGAAAAGAGTTCTGACCTGTTTACTAAGACTAATACTTCAAAGTTGGATAGCTAGCTAACAAAAAAATCTAAAAATGATACTGTTGAGGATTAAATACTTAATTCAATATCACATTTTGGGAATTGGAAACCATGAGTGGAATGGCATTTGTCAGATAAACTACAAATGTCGCTAGCACAACCCATAGTAACTCGCTAGCTAGGTGAGTTACACAACTGCGCGCATGTAGTGTTGCAGTGCATTCCAAAGAGAGGAAAGTGGCTTCTTACTTGTTTGTCTTCTTTTTTCCTTCCAAAAACTCTACTGAAAAATAACTACCTGCATGTGGTATGTTGACTGAAGGGAAACACTCTTTTCGCAACTCCCGTTGATCGAACACTAGAACAACACTTCCTCTCTCAAACGTCAATTGCCATTAACCACGCCCCCCAAGTAATATCTACAAATCACATTATCACAAAATACATATTACGTTAAATTATAAACCACAAACCAATTATCAATGAGATAGAACGTATCCCCGCCTTGTCATTGTGACGCCGTTTTTTTCCACCCACATACAATTAACTTAGCTCAGGCCAGTTGACATGGAGGACAAGAGGGCCTTGGTGAGTAGAAAACACATTTGGCACTCAATGTCATACAGTACCAAAATAGTTAGAATGATTTTTCAATACAATGTCGATTGTTGTTTCAGTGTGAACCACTGCCCCTTCCCGCTGAAGGTGTGTAAGTGTTATTGTGTCAATGTGATCATCAGAAAGTAAAATAACTTGACAATGCCTGGTGTAATACTGCATGGTCATTGTTCACTGACTTTCTTGAGTTGTCTTCTAGTAGCAGGAGGTGAATCTCAGGAGTCTCTCCGAGATGTGGAAAGAATTAGGTCAGAGGTTGAAACACAAGCCAAGGTGACTAACTGCTTCCTGTAGAATGTTGTATTCTTCCCATATTCACTATTGTCTACTGTTTTATTTGATGGCTTATATTGGTTACTGTTTTATTCAGGGGATATTGTTTCAATTAATATTTGTTGTTTTGTAGACTATTGATTCCCTGTGCCAAACTCTGTCCATGCAAGAGGCAGAGAGAACCCAGAATCTCAATACCATGGCAGTCCTTCAATGTAAGGGAGGACACAACACAATCACGCCTGAAACACACCTGACTCTTGATTCCCTGATTATTATTATTTTTTGAATGCATGGGTTACTCTTTATTTGAGTTGAACCCTCTGTCATAAGGGCTAAATAGCACTGTCATAACAATGACTTAAATATGACATAAACTGTCCTCCTGTCCTCGTTCCTCCAGCCCAGCACTTTTGAGGGCCTAGGCTGTGAGGTCTCCACTGAGCTCCACTACCTGCGCACTCTCCTGTCCCACTCTCCCTGCTCCTGTCCTACTCTCCAAGCCTCATGCTCCAGCACTCACCCCTCAGATATCCAGAGGCAGGCTGCCATCAACCACATCTCTCAGGAACTCTACCACAGGTAGATCTGGATAAGTCAGTCTGGAGTGTGGTGTGGTGGGGATACTTTGGTGAACTACACTTGCATGATGATAAGCAGACTTTAGCTCAGTGGGATAATGCAGTAATAACATGTAATTCCCTCTCCATATTTGTCTGTGTATGTTGTCTGTTTCTTCAGTCGAAGAGTCCTGTGGGAGCAGATTGCTGAGCTAAGGGAGGAAGTCCACAACTTTCATGGCCTGTTTAGCAAGTTTGATTTTATGTTTTTCAGAACAAGACCCCCTTCCATGATGTTGTTCTAATGGAGGCTTTTTATAAACCTTACTCAAGTTTTCCTTTCCTTTTTAGAAAAACTAAGAGACGAAACTATGCGCAGATTGACAGAGAAATACTGCAAATATTATAAGAGCTCAGAGCTCAGAGCTCACATTTCTCTCCCCCAAATCACTTTGACATGAATGATTTCACTCATCAAACAAATTATACAAACTTTACACTTGAAACAATCTTCTGAACTATACATGGGTTATAATGATTTGGACTGCTGAAGCTTATCTCATGTTATGTGACATGTTCTGGAATATATATCTCCATTTTCAGTGCTTGGAGAGGATGATTGACAGCTATTAGATGAAGGATGACATACTCAAACTGCAGAGGCCTCAGGAAATGCTCAGGTCAAATTTAAGGTGAAAGTTCTGGTGTGAGGTTAGAGTAGACGAGCATGGCAAGCAATCTGACAGACTGCTATTCCTAAATGAATTATGATGATGCATCCTTATAACAAGTGTTCTCCCCTAGGTCAGATGTTTCTGAGTTACAGAATAAGCTTCAAACTATAACAATATCGAAAGGCAAGGCTCCCAATAAAACGGGTAAGATATCTGGTAATTAACTTTCTGTTGATCTACAAAAGATACAGCATTTGCATTGAAATAAAAAGTGTGTTTTTCTGTTAGCTGAGATCAGTTTTCATTGCTGTGTGCATGGTCTCTTGCATCGCATACTAGGCCTAACTGAACGAATAGGACAGAGGGTTATGCCAGCCGATTCAGATTCAGGCAAAGTGGAACGTGCCAAAGGAATGACACCAAAGATCAAAGTGGAAATCAATGTGTCTGCCAGGTAAATGAAAGCACACAAATAACATTCTTTGCTGTTTCTCATCTATTACTGACAACAGTAATTCATGTTATCATCTAATTAATGACCACACTTAAATTGATGTATATGTTATAAGGGTAACCACATTAGAAGTGAATTCTTCATTTTGTCTCTGTTGCAGAAGGAAATAAAGTTCATAGCTGGAATCCTCAATCTATCTTTTGGCCTACCTTGTCTCACTGCCAAATAAAATAAAACGAGTTCTACACTGACAATTATTTTCTGTTTGAGCTTTGTGCATTCAACACATTTCTTTATCAATAATTCAGGTAAAATGCTGTTTTCTTTCCAACAATATTTATGTACTGTAGACTATTAAATACAGGAGGTTGGTGGCACCTTCATTGGGGAAGACAGGCTCATAGTAATGGCTGGAACAGAATACATGATATGGTAATCAAACTCATGAAACATTATTTCCATGTGTTTGATACCCTTCAATTTATTCCATTCCAGCCATTATTATGAGCCGTCCTCCCCTCAGCAGCCTCCTGTGGTAGACTGCATAATCAATGTATGTATATATTGTAATTATTTGGGGATTGTATCAAAGAGGTTTATAAATTCTGAGAGGCGGGTTGATAATTTGTTTGACCAATGACAACCCTAAAAAGCGCCTTAATCTTCCAATCAGATGAAAGAGTTCAGAATAATTTCCGGATACAATTTCTATTTGTTAGCGTCATTACTTGGGTCACTTATCTGGTAAGAAAATGCTTAATCCAGCGGGTTTTATTATATGGCTAACAACTAAATTATACATTCAGCACGATTTTAAATTACATGTGTAGTTCTCCTATTTAAAAAAAAATTGTGCATAGCTAGCATATTACAAATACAGCGTTAGTTAGCTAACACAAGCTAACTTTGTTTTCCTCGCGCTCTAACGTTACTAGCTATTACTATCTAGCTGCCTCTTCAGAAATCATCCAAAAATAAACGGTTCATGCAATTAACAATATTGTTGGAAATGGACTTGTATAATTTGCAGGACGTTTTGTATAAAAGGCAACATTGTTGAGCTCCTATTTTATAGCTGCAAGCTAAAAACAAAAGTCCATGCGCGATGGCGGGGAATTTAGCTACTACACTCTTGTGTAGTGTGAACATGGCCCCAACAAGAGAAAAGTAACGTTAATCATCGACATCGGACTAAATGATCGGAAATATCATGTGAATTTATGTGGAAAATACGGTTAGAAATATGTTTGTTTACACAAGCGTGATGTATTAGCTCGCACATGCGTACTAGTAGATGGTCTATAGCGGCAGAATATTGATGCATTTATAACATCTCGTACATTTCCAAATAGGGGCATAGGGCTGGGGAAAATACATTAACGCACCTCCAACTCGTAATTACCAATGGGAAACTTCTCTGTCACCCCTGTGCTCCAATTTGCTCTACTGCCCATATGATGAACTCTGTCTCTGACAAGGCCAATACCTCGATAACAGCCATTTCAGCAGTTCAATTCAACAACAAAACATGATTTATAAAAGTGTTATTATAACACTAATATGTATATGAGCATGAAAGCTGTACTTTTTCGTTCATGGTTGACACAGCTTGTTTGCCATTAACCGGCAATCAGCATTCTCAACGAGTTCAAAGCACATGAACCCACACATTAGTTGTTCCCAGTTTACAAGTAGTATTTTTCAAAATTACGAGATGAACGCAGCATGACTGTCCAAAATCAAATGAATATCAGCATCATACACTAGCTATAATATATGCTAGCTAACACGATTGACCTAATTATTCATTGAATTTGACCGTCAACAGAACTTGTTTTGTGAACTCCAAAAAATGTAGCTATTGTATTTTACAGGTTATACATCGAGAATGGGACGCCGAAAGTCAAAGAGGAAGCCACCTCCCAAAAAGAAACTGACGGGTAACTTGGACACCCAATTCACCTGTCCCTTTTGTAACCACGAGAAGTCCTGTGATGTCAAAATGTAAGTTGTGTTGAACAGTATATGGTCTGGCTGTAAAATATGATCACTGATTACATGTTGATACATATCCTAACACCCTATCCAAAGGCACATTTTTTTTTTTTTTTCAGGGAACGCACTCGAAACACAGGGATAATATCGTGCACCGTCTGCTTGGAAGAATTCCAGACTCCCATTACTTGTATCCTTTTGATTATTTGATTGGATCACTATATTCACTTATCTACACACCATATAGCTCACAGATTGGCTTGTGTATTTGTAAAATAAATAAATATATATAAATAACAAATAAAAGCAATCTCTTTACAACTGTACCTCCCAAATGAACTTTTCCTTGACATTTGTCTCCAGATCTTTCAGAACCAGTGGATGTTTACAGTGATTGGATAGATGCTTGCGAAGCAGCCAATCAGTAGGTGACGTCCCCCTGACTATTCTTGCCTGACCTCACCCCTCATTCCCTATGATGGGTCACATATCTCTGGCTGGGCCAGGGCCTTGTCAAGTAGTGATTGTGGAGAACAAACAAAGACAGATAACACATCTGTGAAATCTTCAGTGTCTACACACTAATGGATTTGATATGAAGAAAGATACACTTCCTGTCCTCCCTCTCTGTGGCAGGGTGGGATGTGGGTAGGGCAATGAAATGTCCCAATGGTCCTGATCTTTGAGAATCCCACTAAGTTTCAAACCACCTCATCATTTGTTATGTTTTACAGGTAAGCCTGTTGGTGGATATGTTTTTAGACTTTCCCAAGCTGCCATGTACCCCTTTAATGGTAGGTTACATTTGTAAAAATTGAAAAGGGGTGATTCTGTAGTTTTTTGTTTGATGTCATGATTTTTATTTCAATTATGTTTTTTTTTTGTATGGGAATGACTTGATCAATAAACACATCAATGTAATTCACACCTAACTGCATCTGTCACATACCGCTGAAATGGTTCAAATATCTAGAACAAATATGAATGAAAACTCATCTGATATGGCCTGGTGGCAAGTTTTGCACTCACAACCCAAATTAATTTTTTAAAATTTTGATGTGATTTGTTGTATTGCAGCTAATTTCATTGTAAGTGAAAGCCAAATAAATACAAGATTTTCAGAATACTGAACAATTGATAGTCTGAACAACATTGACACACATTTTTAGACCAGAGGGTAATATTGCCAATTGTATTTTGACTAGGCACGGTTGGCTCTCATTCTAAACTAAAAATATTTTCTTAATGCACAACTGACTTCGTATACAGCTATTGGACATGTGACGATACAGAATAAGTTAGGTTCTTTAATAAAAGACACCTCTTGAGGCACACTTAAATCTTTACCTTAAATCTGTGGAATGTAGTTTTTTTTCAAATGTTAAAGGGATTTCAAAACACTAGATGGCACACTAATGTAGGGGGAAAAAATGCAATATGGCCTTCAGATTATGAGCTCAGCATCAAACAACGTTCCTTTTAAAGTATTAAGCCTTTAAAAAAGTTTGACAAATCATCACTATAAATTTCCAGAGGTCAGAACCTCAGGGGGGGATTCCTATTTAAAAACACATCACAATACCACCCAGTAACCGATATCAAGACCTTTTAAATGTATCTTAAAGGGATAGTTCACCCAAATGTAAAAAATGTTGTTTCCCTTTCTGTAAGGAATCTATGAACAAGGTATAACCAATCCATGCTTTGTACATGAGCATGCAAGGCATAGAGATGTGATCTGTGGAACATTCCAGGTGCAACACAGGAAGTGTCTGATCTTGAACAAACCTCTTAGCAAGCAAACAAGCCTGCTTTTCAAAGGTTTGGTCAAGCATGCACAGTTTAATGTTTAAACCATTAGCAGCTGTGTTAGGCTACATTATCCTGAGCATAAATATGTTGCAGACTAATGCTATTCATTTGCGACTGCTGGTACCAGGTGATTACTTAATGAATCCACAGAATGACTGTCACATCTTGCAGTGCTCAAAATCACATTACATTCAAGATCTGCGGTGGGTACCCCATATCATGTAGTAGTTAGTGATACAGGGTCTGCTGTATTGAGCTATGACTAAGTGGACGTTAATTAGACCGTTATCTCGTGTATAACAGTGTGCAGATGTTATGGCTCTCAATGACCTGACTTATCCGCCATCTAGTCATAAACAATTCTATCCATGTACATATTCAACAAGGTGATGCAAAGTGCAAATAGCGCAGCAATATATTAAAGCTGTGTGACATGGAAACTATAGAGGGATTATAACTTGTTTCATGCAAACTGGCCTATATGACATCCAAATTAACATAGCTGACACAATGGCTAAAATTTAATCTGCATTGTATACCACTAATGAAGTATGCGAGACGTCTTGAATACTGCTTATAATACTACTAATATTCAAATCTATGGTCTTTTCACAATGCCTTTAGGGGCTCACATTAATTCAAGTATCAGGTTTGAGAACCCTACTACTGATCTTCTAATGATTTAAAGAATACTATAAAAAACATTCCATCTGTGGTATAAAATGGCTGGTTGGCAGTCCTGTGAGCTAGAGCAGGGATGTCAGCATAGCGCAGAGGTGCATACACAGGCAAAGTCATAAGGAATACATCTGATCAAAGCTTCTAGTCCATGCCCCTGTGTCCTGGAAGACTCAGTCTGATTCTCTGAGCCTCGAGTCATCCAGAGGGATTGAATCCCAGAGCGGACTCCTGTTCCTCAGGGGTTAAAGGTTAACAGCAACATGTCGGTCACTTCTTTCCATTCAATTAACTTTTTCCTGTATTCTCAATGTTTAAGCTTAAACTATAAGCTTAAACTTTATAAACTATAAAATATCTATCAATAAAAAATGATTGATTAAGGAATGGGTCTCTTGACATTATTAGTATTTATTTTGACCGTATTTGAATAGAAAAATCTCCATTGCAAAGAGAGAGAGGGGTGTGGGCCAAAACATTACATTTATTTTAAAAACAAGGTCAAAGAGATTGAACCAGGCATGAATCCCCTCAAAGGACAACAATAATTTGAATGGTTGATCACAAAGAAAACAGCAAGGGATGAGGATAATGAAAACAGTAAATAACAGTTTGGGTGGTCTTGCTGGTGGAGAGGGGTTCTTGAGAGGAGTGGACTGGGGTTATCCTGTTCTCTTTAGTCATAGTACATAGTACCGTCAAACTCAGCCCTCTCCCCGTTGTTGATGAATTCATCAGGGTTGGAGCAGTACTTGTTGTCGTAGACCTGCCGAGGGAGGCCGTATGTGGTCATGCCCTGTTGGGACGCCATCTTGTTGGTGCCCATCTGCAGTGAGACGGTGGAGGTGTCGCATTCCTCCAAGCCCAGACTCTTGTCATAGATGTGTCTCCTGGTGCCAGGGGCCGTCATGCCAGACTGAGAGAGGAAGAAAAGCAGGGGATGATTAGATATAGGCTACAAAGTGTAATATTTTACATCATATTAATTGCTTTCATGATAGGCAGAGAGAGGGAAAACTCCCAAGATGTGCAGAATGTTAGTCAATTCTATATCTATCTCTACCAGAGAATATCTATTTGTGAAATCAAATGGCGCCCCACCTGGTTGGCACCCTTATTGGTGCCCATCTGGAGGCTGATGGTGGACTGGTCCAGAGGGTTCTCCATTCCCCCCCTCGGGTCATACAGGTGACGCCGCGTGCCATAAGATGTCATGCCCTTCTGGCTGGCAAGTTTGTTGGTACCCATCTGGACAGACAGGTAAAGGTAGCGCACTGGTTATGCCTGAACTATAATACCATTAAACCAATCCTATCGGCCAAACTAAAAACAAATGAAGGTATGTTATGACATGCTGCTACTACTACTTATATTACATCTGTAATAACAGTGATATCTTAGTGTATAAGGTGTATATGATACAAAGACTCTTCTGACCTGCAGGCCGATGACATTGCGCCCTTCCTTCAGCATGTCTGGGGCAAAGCGGCGCTGGTGTGCTGTCGCATACTTCACTCCCATGTCATGTTTGGAGTGGAAACCTTTGGACTGGGCCTGGTGAAAGAGGGGGAGGTTAGAAAAACAGATTATGGATCCTCACGTGAAGTAGAAGTAGGCTTCTTACAAGCCACTGACAATACTTTCTACATACAGTACTGTACAATGTGCTGAGATTCCTCTATGGGATTCCACTCACAATTCCAGCCAGGGTGATGAGCGTGCTCTGGACCTGGGTGTAGTTGGTATTCTCAAACAGGTCGTTGGCCTCAAACAAATCGTATGGCTTCATACCATAAACTGTGATGGCTCGGACAAAATTGCCAATGTTTTCCAGCTGGGCAATGAAAAGAAAGAAGAATTAGCCATGAACAAATGGTCCACTGAGGTAAAAGCAAGAGTACAAACAAAGAGAACACCAGTTACTGAGTTATTTGTTATTTTGATATTGTCATGTCTCTTTAAATAGTCATTCTATTTGAGACTCAGGACTTCAAAAGGATCAGCTTTCTTGGGTTTTCTTCAAAGCCCTACTCACCAGTTGGATAATCTTTTTCTCTTTTATTCCTGACAAAGGGACCACATGTGAGTGCATTGATGCTTAGTAACATTGTATGTCATGGATGATTCTTTGGAAGTGCCTCGACAAACAACTTAAAAGTGCTGTTTTCTTTTTGAGTCTCATATAAGAGAGCTGAAGACACACAGAGATGTGCCTCATTAAAAAACGTATGTAAATAAATAATCACTATGACAAGCAGAAGACTATCTATCTGGTTACATATTTTAGCAAGTTCAGTGGATGAAAGGTATGGAGTGGAAGAAACTACTGACTCTTGGCATGCTTATGCTGCTCAATACTATGCAAAGTATGTATAATAACTATAGCCTACTGCATGTCATGATGGGCATGATGTTAGGCGGTGGCCCGTTCCTGTAGGTTCATGCTCTACAACATCCGCAGAGTACGACCTTGCCTCACACAGGAAGCGGCGCAGGTCCTAATCCAGGCACTTGTCATCTCCCGTCTGGATTACTGCAACTCGCTGTTGGCTGGGCTCCCTGCCTGTGCCATTAAACCCCTACAACTCATCCAGAACGCCGCAGCCCGTCTAGTGTTCAACCTTCCCAAGTTCTCTCACGTCACCCCGCTCCTCCGCTCTCTCCACTGGCTTCCAGTTGAAGCTCGCATCCGCTACAAGACCATGGTGCTTGCCTACGGAGCTGTGAGGGGAACGGCACCTCAGTACCTCCAGGCTCTGATCAGGCCCTACACCCAAATAAGGGCACTGCGTTCATCCACCTCTGGCCTGCTCGTCTCCCTACCACTGAGGAAGTACAGTTCCCGCTCAGCCCAGTCAAAACTGTTCGCTGCTCTGGCTCCCCAATGGTGGAACAAACTTCCTCACGACGCCAGGACAGCGGAGTCAATCACCACCTTCCGGAGACACCTGAAACCCCACCTCTTTAAGGAATACTTAGGATAGGATAAAGTAATCCTTCTCACCCCCTCCCCCTTAAAATATTTAGATGCACTATTGTAAAGTGGCTGTTCCACTGGATGTCATAAGGTGAATGCACCAATTTGTAAGTCGCTCTGGATAAGAGCGTCTGCTAAATGACTTAAATGTAAATGTAAATGTTATATAATAATATAGAAACATTTATTCTGTCTCAGAACAAGCTTACCTGATGCCAGTTTTGAGGGGAAGTGTTAATCTTTCTCACAGATCCTGGCTGAAGTGTGTTGATAAGTCTACACACAAGTAAAGAGAAAGCACAGAACAACAGTCAAAATACTGTTCTGACTTTGAGTGGCACAGGCATCATTAACAGGGGGAAATGAATGAGACTGAATGATATTGGAATCAACAGAAAGTAATATGGTGATATGACACACAATATGCTCTGCCATTCTGCATGCCATTCTGCATGCCATTCTGCATGCCATTCTGCATGCCATTCTGCATGACATTCTGCATGCCATTCTGCATGCCATTCTGCATGCCATTCTGCATGCCATTCTGCATGACATTCTGCACGGCCACAGTACTGGGAGAGTATCGCTCACTCACTCGCACAAGATGACCCCATCCTTTAGGTTCTCCATGAAAGGATCAGCGATCTTCTTGCCTGTTACGTCCTGGATCCACAGCCTCAGCTCCTCCTCCTTCTGGGGGTCATACTTCTGGGCCAACTGAAGAGGCATTCGGAAAGTTCAGACCCTTTCACTTTTTCCACATTTTGTTACATTTCAGCCTTATTCTAAAATGGATGAAGTTATTATTTTTCCGCCACACACACACAATACCCCATAATGACAAAGCGAAAACAACGCAGTGAAGGGGTCTGAATACTTTCCGGATGCACTGTAAATGTGTTGCATTTGACTGCATCCTAACATCTGCAGACACTCAGGGTAATGTCTTGTAACTGTCAGTTCTGCATGATGAATGATCTTGTGACAGGTGCTTGGCTACCTGAAAAATACAAATGATCTTACAACAAACTGTAACTTTAGTAAAAGAGTCATTGAACTATGATATTCAGAGCTATTATCCCTCCTCCCTTTTCCTTTCTCATCTTGTAACAGAGGGATAACATTCCTCTCCACTTTCCTTTGAAAGCCTACCCATTGTAATAAAACCTAAAGATGAAGATTAGAGTTAGGAAACAACAGGAAGAAAATGAAAAATGGCCAGGGGACATTCCTGCATGGAGAAACACTGATTCTCTGCTTCCTTGTATCTCCCTATTGGCACAAACGCATCCCCCTAATACCAGAAATTCTATGGTGGGTCTGTAGCCCCCCTCTCGCTCTGCGCTCTCTCCTTTTCTGAAAGTTCTGCTCACTCACAGTCTGGGAGAGGGCTTGTGAGACCAGGAGCCAACACAAACAGGTATTTCAAAGCAGCAGGGTTTGCCTAGCTTCCAGTCCATCACACCAAACTTGGGAGAAACAGCTCACCCTATTACTCCTCCTTGTGCTCCCTCTCTCCCTCTGGGTTTTCCGGAATCTGTACTTTTACAGTGAGGCAATCTACTTAGGCAAACCACATCTGATAATGAGATGCCAAGACCTGCAGACAGCACTTGCATCCAGCCAAGGTATTTTGGTCAGAGTTTCATTTAACTGTGTCAGGAGGTCAGGAATGTAATCAGAACTGGTTCATTTATTTGCAAATGTATAAGTCTTTGATGCCACAATTGGCACCTATCCATTGATTCTATCAGTGTTTTTCATGTATGAACTCAGTGGAGAGAATATAAATTAAATCATCGTAGGCCATGGAATAAGGAATAAAATGGTTTAAGTTGATACAAACAGGTGTGAAAGTAAGACGGAACGGTCCAGTATGGAGTACTGGCAAAATAACGAATGGGTTTACGTCATACCGGTAAAACATGAACCTATCACAATAATTAAAACAGATTTAAATAAAACTGTAGGCTATCACACTATTTATCATATCGCATGTCATTCGCATGAAAAATTATGGACTTGAATGGACTTGAAAACTTGTGGAATACGCTCCAAAATGCAGTGTGGTTCAACTACAAAACTGACGTTTTGATAAGGCAGAGATGAGTGGCCAAGACTGAGATGCACGCGGACAGCAGTATACACATCAATTCAGGTTACAAGACTTGTGCAGGCCTAATGAAGGACAATCACCGAATGTCATTCAGAACACTTTTTGGTGTTTTGTAAGTGATGTATCTTTGCATGTATCAAAAAGGCACTGCTGTATGGATGCCGGAATTATTTTAGTGTGGAGAGGCGTAATAGTTGGAATAGTAACTAAAGTCTGGACACTGACTGTAGGCCTCATATGTCGCCTATTATTTACATTTACATTTACATTTAAGTCATTTAGCAGACGCTCTTATCCAGAGCGACTTACAAATTGGTGCATTCACCTTATGACCTTATGACATCATACTCCAGCAGAATTAAGTGTTCCTCGCAGTAAAATTATAGACCAAATGCTAATTTTGTCACCGGGAACAGGAGTGGAGAAATACAATTAATCTATTTCAGCATCTTGAGAGAATGAGATTGAGGCTTTTAGGGACCTGTTGTGTAGCCTTAAAGTGCAATTTTCTTCAGCTACATAAAAGCTGACAGTAATTTCATTTTCAGCCACCTTAAATATGCTTCCAGGACAAACTGAAATACTATCAGAAACATGTTGGATCGTTTTCACAGCTTTTCATTTCCTTTAAACCGGTCAAACAGATGCCATTTGGAAATCTCCCTGGTCCCAAAACGTCCTCGCTCCGTGAGAGAAGCAGAAATGAAAGAGAAACTTTAACTATGTCACCTATACGGAACAAAGATTTAAACGCAACATGCAACAATATCAAAGATTTTACTGAGTTACAGTTCATAAAAAGAAATCAGTCAATTGAAATAAATTCATTCACATGACTAGGTAGGGGCGCCGGGGATGGCATAGGCCCACCAACTCGGGAGCCAGGTCCACCCACTGGTGAGTCAGGCCAAGCCAATCAGAATGAGTTTTTCCCCACAAAAGTGCTTTATTACAGACAGAAATACTCCTCAGCACCCCCATTCCCCCCACTCAGACGATCATGCAGGTGAAGAAGGTGGATGTGGAGGTCCTGGGCTGGCATGGTTACATGTGGTCTGCGGTTGTGAGGCCAGTTCGACATACTGCCAAATTCTCTAAAACAAGTTGTAGGCGGCTTATAGTCAAGAAATGTATATTAAATTGTCTGGCAACTGCTCTGTTAGACATTCCTGTAGTCGGCATGCCAAATGCATGCTCCCTCAAGATATCTGTGACATTGTGTTATATGACAAAACTGCTAGTGGCATTTTATTGTCCCCAGCACAAGGTGCACTTGTGTAATGATCATGAGGTTTAATCAGCTTGTTGATATGCCACACCTGGCAAAGGGGAAATGATCACTAACAGGGATGCAACCAAATTTGTGCACAACATTTTAGAGAAATAAGCTTTCAGTGCATATGGAACATTTCGGGGATCTTTTATTTCAGCTCATGGAAAATGGGACCAACACTTTACATGTCGAATTTATATTTTTGTTCAGTATAGATTGTAGATGATGCACTGATAATTCTATTGATTTATGCCATCATTAGCAAGGCTTTATCTAGTATTCTAGATGAGCATCAAGTAATGACAGAAGAGGAGCTGTAAGGATCTAATTATAGACAAGTTGACTAACAAATGTAACAAAACAAAAAGCAGAAAAATATCTAAATATAGCTTAAAAACTATTCCCGCACCCCCTGTTGTTCAGACATCCCTGATTAACTTGCGCATGTAGCCTACATTAGCGTTTTGACGTAACTGATTGACACTCAGATGTAAACACATGACAGGTCATGTTAATGCCACATTTAAAAGGTAGGCTAATACATTTTAAAAGTTAAAGGACAAATCTTCACTATTAGGCCTGTAGAGATCCTATTAAATTAATAGGGATTCTATACATGTAATTCTACACACACAGAAGGTCCCTGTCCCGGGAATACATTACATTTCCTTTCACCCCTGGATATAAACATGTTGAAGGTTGACATTCCAGTGAATCCACAGGGCTTTGTTCTGTCTGTCTCTCCTCTGCCTCAACAGTGTTTTGTCATTTCTCACTGGTGTGTAAATTGTTTACAGAGAGACACTTGCTCAGGTTGTAAGACAGAGCTTAGGGACACCTTAAAAGGAGGTTTAGGTTGCTGACGTACCTGTCTATCAGTCTCTGGAGCATATAATAATAATAATAATAATAATAATATATCCGCTATCATCGGATGTCATGCCATATATATATACATATATACTGACTGATACACGTTTGAATATGACCTATTTCTATACTACAGCACTAATGACCATGGTGGCCAAGTATAAGGAAATGTTTGTTTGAAGAGTGCCCCTATAAAAGTATGGACAGGAAACCACTATGTATGCAAGAACCAGGGCTCTTCCAACACAATAAGGTTTATGATAGGAATAGCAAATTCAGTTGTCATTGACAGACATCGAGTTGGGAGTTCTGGAATATCCTGGGATAGTTACTTGATCCCATTGGCAGAGTCATGCTGTGTCCCAAGCTGAACATGGGTTGTCAGCAGTTATGACACGCACACACATATCGTGCATCACTGTTATTGCACTGTCCCTGAAAATACAATTTCTCCCAAACATTAGTGGTTGTTGATAGCACAGTCGCCTACATGATAGGCCTACAGTAGCTGGTCCATAGACTCTTGGTTGGTGTTGGTGACTCATTTAGTTCTTGCCTAGACTTTAAAAGGGCAATCTGCAGTTCAAACTATAACAAAGCGGACAAACCGCCACTGATTTGGTAAAATAGCTTAGGGATGTGTCTGTAGAAATGTAACCACTGATGGGTTCTGATGATGGGGTAAGAACAAGGAACTAAGCTCATGAAGGACTTATAAGTCATATTCTTCAAGAATCAATGAGTATCATGAATTTAAAAGTCCAAAATGAATGTAGCGATCACAGATTGACGCTTTAAAAAATATATACATACTGGTAGCCTTCTAGAGACACCTTGAAATCAGGCCTTGTGGGCTCGTCTTGGAGGAATTATGTCATTGTGTTCTGTGACAGACAGGTTCGGTGATATCACCTGTTATCTAAATGACCCAGTTCGAAGTTGTGAATCAGAGACAATTGGTTTGGATGCCCTCACATATTAAACGATAAAGTAAACTGTAAGAACGGTAGGCTGCCATTTATCAGTATAGGCCTAGGCCCTAGACCTATGATCACCACTGACAGTCCAATTTGACAGTCCAAAAAGCCTATTCGATAAAATATCCTAACAGAAAGCAAAAATATATTATTGGCCCTCGATATACCATTGGTTCCCCTACAACTAATACATCTGAGAAGATGCACGTAGTAACAAGATATGCGAGCGTCAAGTGCGCACCTTCCTGAGCGCGAGCATTCTCTTGGCCCACTGATGTCAATTACGCAAAGACCCCATTATTTTCATTTCAATTAAAAGAAAAGCTACATAACATGCGAGATACATACCTTACTTTTGACCTCAGCAGAAAGTCCGAAGGATGGTCCACCTTTGAAATTCTTTGACATAGTTATCTTTGATTATTCACAGAGGAGATTTAAAAATGGTGAAATACACCCCTCTATCCTGGCACGAGAAAACTCACAGCAAAGTCCTCTTTCTCCCTGGACTCCAATGGATATGACAGACCCGCGGATTCAGATTCTGTAACGTTCTTGCCCGCTCTGGTGAGGCTGTGGACCACTTTGCAACACTTTTCTCAATCTTTTTTAAACTCTTCCCATCTGTGGATTTCTGGAGTGCGGCGCGATTGGCTAGGGCCACCATCCAATCCCGACGTTGCCTCTTCCTCTGGGTGATGTCACCAGTATGGCATTTGACTCGCTCAGTGTCACTTTTTCCACCTTAAGGGGAATTGGATGTTGGATGGAGGATCCTTTTCAATTGCCTAATTTTACTGCATCCCAATTTCACTTTCATTACCAAATGAAATAAATATCAAGCACATCACAAATTCATAGACCTATAGCTATTATTAAATAGTTGAGGGTCTACCTCACAATCACAGGTCAAGGCAGACCTTTAGAGTTTTGAATTACACATTTAACTTTATATTTATACAAAGTATTATAAAGTAATATGTATACATGCTGCAAGGTGTTTCATTACTGTAGATGTAGATCCTATATGACATAATTATTTGTCAGGCCTGAAAGTATTGACCCATCCATCATAAACCTGAAGAAGCTTGGTTTATATTGTTGGGCAAAGAGGTTCAAGACCAGTGTAACCCTAATTACGGTCATGGTCAAGGATGGCTAAGAAAGCAGATATCGAAAAGGCTACATGGATACTTTCTCACTTGAGCATATTGAATTGATCACTTTCTTATGTAACATGATTTCAGTATGAATAGCAATATGATTCATCCTGATAATAATACATTAAATGTATCCCAAATGTATTTACGTAGTGATTCACATTTTATATGTATTCTTCCTACCATTTTCAACCCTGATGCTTTACAATTCCTGTCTTGGTTTTTCCATAACAAACTTGGAACTAAATACTACAATCTACTTTTAAAAAAGTGCTTCACTCCACTTCTCTGCTCGTCCACAGGCAGATGACAGGGGAATAGAATGCAACGCCAGCGGGCTGTGGAGTGTCAAAGGGGAACAGGCAGCACTGCTCCCCAGAGAGCAGCATGATGATTCACCCTACTGCTGTTTGTCCTGTCCCACTTTCACTCTCCCACACACATGGTGGTAATGCGTTACCAGACAGGGCATGAAGAGAAGGTTCTGGAAAGAGCACTATGAGGGGATGGAGGATGAGGAAAGGGGTTATGGTGGAGGGTTGTGGGAATGCTGGAATAGTTGAGTTCAAACACCCTGACCCAATAACAATACAGGCAGCATTACTGTAAATCAATCAAGTTGATGATAAAATGCCAAGAGTAGTATGGTAGAGCAGCAGTGAAACGGTCTGCAAAGCTCACATGATTCCAAGTGGTTTTAATATGGAGGTTCCTAGACAAGGATGGACAATTAATGACTAATTCCAGTTACAGTGTAATTACACGTTGGAGCATATCGTTGGGACACCAATGTGGTTTCTTGCAGGGCATCTCAAATGAAGAAGAGTGGAAGTCAGGTGGACTTTCTCTGCCTGCGACAAAGACAAATGAACTATTTCCACCAGTATACCAGCGGTGTAATACCTGTTTTATAATTGTTTCTAGGAGATTACAGACCTGCCAACATTATAAAAGTAAATGATTTGGGTTGAGAAGAGTCATAATGCCTCAGCTCAGACGATTGCAATTGCACTGCATTTGTGTGGAAAAGGTCACACATTATTTGACGATAAATGAGTTTCAGCCTGATAGGCTAGCTGTAGTTGTAGTGTATAAACCAAGAGGTTATGAAAAGGTCACACATTATTTGACGATAAATGAGTTTCAGCCTGATAGGCTAGCTGTAGTTGTAGTGTATAAACCAAGAGGTTATGAAAAGGTCACACATTATTTGACGATAAATGAGTTTCAGCCTGATAGGCTAGCTGTAGTGGTAGTGTATAAACCAAGAGGTTATGAAAAGGTCACACATTATTTGACGATAAATGAGTTTCAGCCTGATAGGCTAGCTGTAGTGGTAGTGTATAAACCAAGAGGTTATGAAAAGGTCACACATTATTTGACGATAAATGAGTTTCAGCCTGATAGGCTAGCTGTAGTGGTAGTGTATAAACCAAGAGGTTATGAAGCTTAGACTCTTACTGGGCTACTGATCTAACTACTGAGCACCATTAACAATGTTAACAACTACGTTATAACCCAATAGTTGACGTTTATTAACAGGACATAGTCATAAAGAGTTTGAGGAACACTGTGAATCTGAGTACACACTTTAACAAACAATGACCAGAAAAAGGTACACTAAGCAAAGCTTAGGTAGAGCTGGTTTGTGAAGATAGGACTCATAAACCAAGGGCCAATCAGCAGTTGAAACAATAACCACTGTTTTTGTAAAAAGCTGAGAGATGGAGCTGTAGAAATGTAATCACTCTCAAATTCATACAGACCTATGGATGCAAGGACTGACCATCCATGATATCAACATTATAGTTTTAACCATGTTTTGAGGCTATACAGTGTTTGTTTACATTGCTGTTGTTTACAAACAATGGTGTAAAACAGGCTTATATTTGGCGTTCTGATGGTGGGGCAAGACATTAAAACTAAGCTCATGAGGCATTTAAGTTACATTCTTCAAGAATCAATGGAAACATTCATTTATGTCTAAAAAAGGATGTAATAACTGATTGCCCCGTTAAAGCTCACCTTAAAGTCTTACTTTAGGTATGAGGCTGCGACTGTGATGACAAACTAAAATTATAGTGAAGCCTTGTGTAACATGGCCATAAACAGACTGTCAGTGAAATACAGAAGCGCACAAGCACAGAGAGAGAGAGAATAGCTGAGTGTGGGACCAAGCAAGGGTCTTATAAACATCTCAAGGAGAGAAGAGGCACACGGGAGGAATTTGGACACTTTATTTGGGCATGATGGGAGAAGGAAGGGCCGTAACTGGCTGGAGCAGCCCAGATGTAATGTGATGTGAAAGTGGAGTCCCTCAAACTGATAATGAACTACTGTTACATGTTTGCTGTGCAGTGGGTCTGTTGTGGGTCATGTACAGTGAGAGGAAGCATAGGGAACATACCACACCTCCAGATTGGAAACCTCTTATGATGGTCTGTTTATTTGAATGCTAACATGCTGGAAATACTGTGTTGCGTGGAGTCTTGAGATGAAAAGGTTTGGATAACTTTACAACTTTAAATTCAAACTGAATTAGAAACACAAGAAAAGAGCCATTAGAGAAGGTACACCTTGGTAGGAAGGACACCTAGGCTACAAACAGAGCTCAGGCAAAGGGAGATGAGAAGACTGAGGCTTTGGGAGAGCTACGAGATCCAAGAGAGGCAGACAAATTGTGCAAGTCATAATATTTGACAAAGCAAAGAAATAATGTGCACGTGTGTAGCTGGAACTGTTGAGAAACATGGAGAAGCAGCGAGAGACAGAAAACCGCTGTTCTGGATGGTAGAGGGGCATTTCCAAAGTTCCAGCTCCCCCCTCTCCACACCCTCATCCACTCTGTCTGGCTATTTAGGGTAGAAGGCCTCCTCAACCTAGGCTGAGAAGAATTCAGAAGGCTGGGTTCTTAGCATCATCATTTGGGGTGTCTATGTACAGTAGGACTGAAAGTTTAAACAAAATATGGGCTTGACTAATCAATTTTTTGGTGAATTAATACCCAAGTGTTTGTGTATAGTAGCTGATAGCAAAGTGCTATTTGATAAACTGGTTAAAAGTCATGTTAAATCCCCACTGAATTGTCAAGGGTTTTAAGTACCTTGTAAAAAAATCTGTTATTTTTATAGCCTCTCAGAAGTCTGGAATGTTGATTTCAGAGTAGTTTTTTAAAAGTCTGGGAAAGCTTACTGCACAAATACCTCCTCAAACATCCCAATACTGCATGTGTTACTTTAATGTAACAATATGCTGCTCAATAGTGCTGGTTAAAGACATGGGGAGCTTGATTACTGAATGGAACTGCTGAAAGCTGTAAAGATGCTATGTAAAAATGGAAAAGGAGATTTCACTAATACTTATAGACCTAAATGATTGAATCAGTGTTTTAAAATACACTATCCACTTACAGTAAACAGACAGATTTGTGATCCAAGGAGCACCAACAGATTTGCAAATTCAGTCAGACTACATTACAAGCACTGACGTCTGTGCATTTATGTTGTGTACTAGTGTAGGTGACATAGTGTGTGTGTGTGTGTGTGTGTGTGTGTGTGAGTGTGTAGCAGAAGAGATTTTCCTCAAGTCTCATGTGACCATGTTTGGTAACACTCTCCAGGCCCAGTCTGTGACCCAGCCCCTTGACCGGCGCACACGGTAGAGCTGGATTCTATCAGAGCCAAACAGTGGTTCAGATGCTTCTTTCTCTCTAACTCCTGTAGAACGGGCAGAAGAGGAGCGGTAGCTGGCACCCTCTCACACAGGTAACTATTATCTATCCTGTTGCCTAGTCACTATCCCTTTTTATTTTTTTTATGCAACGAGGCAAGTCAGTTAAGAACAAATTCTTATTTACAATGACAGGCAAACCCGCATGATGCTGGGCCAATTGTGCATTTACATTACATTTACATTTAAGTCATTTAGCAGACGCTCTTATCCAGAGCGACTTACAAATTGGTGCATTCACCTTATGACATCCAGTGGAACAGTCACTTTACAATAGTGCATCTAAATCTTAAAGGGGGGGGGGGGGTGAGAAGGATTACTTATCCTATCCTAGGTATTCCTTAAAGAGGTGGGGTTTCAGGTGTCTCCGGAAGGTGGTCATTGACTCCGCTGTCCTGGCGTCGTGAGGGAGTTTGTTCCACCATTGGGGGGGCCAGAGCAGCGAACAGTTTTGACTGGGCTGAGCGGGAACTGTACTTCCTCAGTGGTAGGGAGGCGAGCAGGCCAGAGGTGGATGAACGCAGTGCCCTTGTTTGGGTGTAGGGCCTAATCAGAGCCTGGAGGTACTGAGGTGCCGTTCCCCTCACAGCTCCGTAGGCAAGCACCATGGTCTTGTAGCGGATGCGAGCTTCAACTGGAAGCCAGTGGAGAGAGCGGAGGAGCGGGGTGACGTGAGAGAACTTGGGAAGGTTGAACACCAGATGGGCTGCGGCGTTCTGGATGAGTTGTAGGGGTTTAATGGCACAGGCAGTGAGCCCAGCCAACAGCGAGTTGCAGTAATCCAGACGGGAGATGTGCACCGCCCTATGGGACTCCCAATCACGGCCCGGTTGTGATACAGCCTGGATTCTATCCAGGTTGTCTGCAGTGACACCTCTAGTACTGAGATGCAGTGCCTTAGACCACTGCGCCACTCAGTAGCCCTACCTATATGTACATATCTACTTAAATTTCCACGGACCCCTGCACATCGACTGTACTGCTACCCCCTGTATACAGCCAAACTATCATTGCTCATTGTGTATTTATTTCTCGTGTTACTTTTATTCTGCATCGTTGGGAAGGGGCCATAAGTAAGCGTTTCACTGTTAGTCTACACCTGTTGTTTCCAAAGCTTGTGACAATTAAAATGTGATGGACTAGCTAGACTGAGTCAGACAAACCTTGGATAGTTCTAAGCCTTCTAACACTGCTGTACGCATTCTGACTGATGCATCCAACATGCAGTATTTTCATAAAATTGTCTGTTTGTGTGCACCAGTGTAAACAAAATACATGAAAGTCAATGGTGTTTGAATTGATACTCTGAAGCCAAAAAGCAATGATTGAGACAATTGCTTTTTCTGTCTTCAAATTTATTGAAGAGCAAAACTTTCAAGTAAGTCTCAACTTTCAGTGCTACAACAACATCATTAGTAGTGGTCATTGTAGACAATCTAAATCACATGGTGTTGAGACAGGGACCCTAAGGCCCGTGTATTGTTCTTTTCACATTAAAATATTCAGAAAATAAACAATAAATGCCATTGCATTAAAATAAGAAATAAAAAAAACAACCAAAAATCCACTGGCAACATTTGATCTATGCTTTTTTTCCTCATTAGTTCATGTTCACTCGTTTCATCGCCATCATGAATATTAGTTATTTTCTTGACTTAATTTGTTCCATCTCCGCACCTCCTTGTGACTGAAAGGATGCGACTGCTGCGGTCTACAGATCTGCTCCACAGGTGAAGCAGGACTACCCGAGAGAGAGTCCACAAAAAGCTGGGGCAAGAATTCATTGATTCAGTCAAAGGTTATTTACTGGCTAATCCATGACATTTAGTATCAAATGGCTAAAAGTCTTGAGACGCTGCTAAGTTCAACCTTACAAAAGAGATCAAAAGAGATGAAATGCAGCTGAAATAAATGCAACGGTTCTACCAGTTCTTCCAGGAGCTACAACATGTCCTCATTTCTCACCAGGGCCTGAGACCCTCTGTACCTTCTCTTAATACACAATGTTAGCCTTCCAAAAAGGGATGGAAGGCCACACGGTTATTTCTTGCGGATACAAGTACACTCGGGCATGATGTTACATAAACCTCTGTGTCACTTCCTAATTTCCAAAAACCAAAACGTTAACTATTTTAAAAATCACCCAGAGGTCTACATTGCAATTCAACACACCACAGACACACTGAAGTCAAGTGACAAACACTACACATCCAACTAATAGTTTGTACAAACATTGGACATTGTGCAGAAGTACAGCCTCTCTCACAAGCATCCGAAGCAGACTTAAATGTGCACCACAGCCTACTGGCGCACCAGTAATCTCATCATCAGGCTACACATGTACTCAGTTGTTTTCTTGACTGATGAATGATAAACATGTTGCTCTATTCACAGCTTGACGTATTGGAGGACTGGGTGAAAAGAGTGAGCTGAATCTCACTAGCTTCTCAACCAAGCTGAAGTAGCTGAATAACTACACAACAATAATTACATTTCCAATCTCATCTTCATTCTGGTCATAACCAGCAGCCTCTAAGCCACTTCCCACTCCTCCTAATGCCACTAAAACCACCACAACATTTATAGCGGGGCCCGCTCCCGTATTCAGAAGAAAAACAAGCAGGCCCTTCAGAGGGGTCAACTTTGGAGAATACTGGTCTGGATTCATTATTGTGCAGGGTACAAAAATATATACATGACAGTATCCATAGAGAGAAGAGATTACAATAGCGAGAAAAAAAGGAAAACAAACAGCAGTTTTACATTAAAATGTCATGCTAATCTCGACCGGACTGCAATAGATTTCCTGTTTGCGTAAAGGCACGACAATACAACCCTCCTAGGTGGTACATGGAGGGGCTCAAAAGGTTATTGCTCCACCATGGGGAGTGTGCTTTCATTCCACAGTGAAAAGTCTAACATTTCAGACCCCCCGTCCCAAACGACGTCAACGCTTTAGGGACAGGAGGAGGACAGAAAACAAAACACTTAACATGCACTCAATACAGCTGGGTGAAAAACATAAAATACACTGATTAAAATGAAGTGCAGAGGAACCCATAGATTAATGCAATTCATATTTATCCTGTTTAGTGATCCAAACTAGAGTATAAATCATCATAATCCAACGTTTCCTTAACAAGCTCTGTGATTTGAATCAATCAAATCAACTTGATTTGAAAGGAAGATTTCCAACTGAGTAATACAGTAGGACTTTACATGGCTACACATATAGTACCACATTGCCAGCGTATGGCTGTTCTTGTCAGATAGGTCATTTATAATTGATCTTACATGAATATCTAAAGAAACGATTGGGAACATCACATTTCCAGCATTCCTATGGCTGCCACTCTGTAGGCAGAACAGCACCTAAAACAGGAGAATGTTTCCCCCCTAAAGGAACCCGCTCTTGTTCCAAATTCAGTTCTCAATAGAACACAGAAAATAGAGAAAAATGGAAGTTAAAATCCCCAGAGGTACCTTAGATAAACACAACACTTGTTCTAGTGTCTAACAGTAGTGTTACACTGCAGTGGCTGGGAAAATCTCCAGAGAAAATGTCCTTTCCAGTCCACTAGAGATAATGGATGAGATCTTTTCAAAGGCTAAAACATCTTTACAGAAGGAGAAAACAACTCATTGTGATTATTCTCATATGGAGGGACTGACACGTCTTTATAAAGGCAGGGGAGAGGTAGAACAGAAGCATCAAACTGGATGGATTTAACCACTCCGCTGTGACAGAGGGTTATGATAGTGTAGTGAAGTTAAGACGCATTGATGTCAATTCCTGGTTTTGATGTTGAGTAACAGGAGGAACAAATGGGATAACTGAGACCCAAACAGAGCACATCCAGACCCTGGACGAGATGAGGCAAAAGCGTCCAATGAAAAACATGATTCCGGAGAGTTGGCGGTAGCATCCAATCCCCACATCCCCGTCTCCATTTCCCCTGGATGTGCATCCAGGCTGTGGATGGGAAATCCAGTAGTGATTCAATCTGAACTGTTGCGGTGAGCGGGGGACCGGTCTGCTGGCGATGTAGGTGGTGTTCATAAAAAGGAGGCCATCAGCAAATGCAGTAAGAGGCATTGTGGTGTCTCGGTCTGTCAAACTAGCACACTAAGAGGTCCTTATTCTGAGGGCAAAGCAGGAGGCTCCCCTCTGGGTGGACGGGTCAGGGAACTTAAAAGGGTAAAGGATGATGGCCGAGGGAGTCTGACAGAGCTAGAGTACGGTTTCTTTTATTGCTTTCTACCTGTCCATCACAGGCACTTCAGATGACTGAGTTTGGGTTGAACGTGAACAATAATGAGTGTACTTAACAGCTACTCTGTCATCTCCAACCAAACCCAGCCAGGGTACCACCATACCATTGATGAAACACTGAGGTACAGAAGCTAGTGTGGGACCAGTCTCATTCTGCAAGGCTGAATCGGATGAGGACCTGACAGCATTCGGCTGCATGATTTCCAGGTATGGCGATAATAGCAAGGCTGGAGCTAGCAGGGGCTATAAGAGCCCTTGAAGTCCTTCCTGTCTCCCTTCCACAGAGTCTGTCTACCCCCCCCCTCCGGCCAGTATCTCTTAATCTGTGTGGTTATTCACATGGTTCTGCTTGAGTGGGGAGACCTCTTTGGCCTTCCTGCCACGGGCGCCCATCATGACCTTGTAGCATCCGCGGGCGATTTTGTACATCCAGATGGTGTTGAGGATGTCCAGGGCGATACAGGATGTGATCCAGGCCACCTGAGCACCGGTGCCCAAGCGCTCAAAGGCCTCCGTTCCGAAGGTGGCAAACACCCGGGCCCAGTAGGGAGGCATGACGAAGATGCGCACCATGAAGAAGACCACTGCCATGGCCATGCCGTTGGCCACAACCAAGCGGTCCGAGCGAGGGTACTTCAGCACCTCGTAGAACCACCTATACGTGGAGCAGAACGGAATAACGTCAACACTGACAGAGGTAGGGGCTGATAAACAGGAGTATTCATTCATATATAGTAAAAGTGGAGCTAGCTTACCTTTGGTTCACAAAAGGTGTGGATAACTCTGAAATGAGACGGAAGTTGGCGAAATAGGGAAGCACGCCACGAGACTGCAGAGAGCGTAAAGACGTATTACCACAAATAGACATGGGCAGAAATAAACTAAAAACAGACTAAATGTGCAACACATCTTTAGAAAGAAGAGGTGAGTATTTCAATACCAAAACCCAAAGAGCCATCTAATATTAGCCATTGTGCTCATGATTTTCCCCCAGACTCACCAAGACATATCCATATGCATAGAGCGCCGCCAAGTGGTGGCAGACAAAAAAGCTGTCCCCCATTGTGCTCCAGTTAGTGGCCAGAAGCACAAGGTCTACACAGAACAACAAGTGGGTAGTTACCACACAGTTTATTATTTTCATCTACTGTCTACAGGGAAATGTGGATGGCTTATTGTTATACAAGAGGATAAACATGAGGAGAGAGAGAGAGAGACTCACCATAGAGCAAATAACCACATGTTATGGCCACATTAAGTTTCACTAGTCCAGGCTCCCCCCTGTACAGCAAAAACAAAACAAAGTGTTCTTTCAGAATAACAGTTGCCACATTACAGATTAAAGCAGTAAAACAGAAACAAAAGCTACTTACGATTTCACAGAAATCTAGTGAAGTCCACAAAACATTCTACATACTATATTAGTGAAGTCCACAAAACATTCTACATACTATATTAGTGAAGTCTACTGCAGGGGTCTCCAATGAGAGCTAATAAAAAAATAAAACTTCACCTACAATCTTTTCTCTAGCATTCAAATAGGCACATTCTTCTCATGGCCATGTCATGAGTCATAGTCTTGCTACTACTGAGATACCCGTCTCCAGGGAAGGTCCAGTTTAAATAGCACTGTGTTGACAAATGCGTTGTGCTCACACACAGAGTGTTTCCGTTTGCCTGCTGTACCCTTGTGTGATTGTGTGCTCATGGACAAATACGTGTCAGGATGTGTGTACATGTGAGCAGTAGCCTGCATTCATTCATACTGTAAGAGTGAGTACCACTGTTCTCGACTGTAGGAGTGGATTGTACGACTCAGTTGTTCGGACAAGGTTTTGGCAACGCCATGGTTATCAGATCACTGTATCACATGGGCCACATTTACTGCCTAGGCCTGTGAGTGGACTGTAGCACAAGAGGCTCTTGACAAAAGCATCTGCTAAGTGACTGTGGTCCTAATGTGTTTCCGTCTAAGTAAAGTGACACTGGATCTGATTTTGGCCTCTCTCCATCACAGGTATCCTGTTGCTGAGGGCGGGGTCATGGCTCTCTGTGACAGCTCACCACGACGTGCTCTCTGGATCAGAGGAGGGCGCCACGTGACACCGCCCTCCCTCACCTCTACTGACCTTCACCCCAACGTACCCGTTCAGGGTATGTCTGAGTGCAACATCCTCTCTGAACCCCCACTCATGTAGCCACGATCAATGTCATATGCAGCCAATCGTTTCTTCACTGCATGTTTACTGTACATCCTGGAGCCCACCCATAAGCCTAATCATCTATTTACGCATATAGAGAATCAAAGACATTCGTAAATAAACTTGTGTATCTGTTAAAGTTAAGAGATGAACTTAGATAGATCAACAGGAGGGGTCAGGATGAGATCAGTTCAAAGGTTCTCAGATTCCATGACTGATCCAGGTATGGCAGGGCAGCAGGTAGCCTAGCGGTTAGAGGAGAGCCAGCAACCGGACAGTTGCCAGTTTAAATCCCGGGTCTGCCGGGAAAAATCTGTCGGGAAGTGAGCTGGCAACCGGAGGGTTAATAAAGGGATCTTAGTGTGTATTTGACCAATAAAGGGATCTTAGTGTATATTTGACCAATAAAGGGATCTTAGTGTGTATTTGACCAATAAAGGGATCTTAGTGTGTATTTGACCAATAAAGGGATCTTAGTGTGTATTTGACCAATAAAGGGATCTTAATGTTACAGTAAACCACACCTGGGGTTACATCACTGAACTCTGATCAACCAACTGAGCACTATTGTTTTAAACCAATTGAGTCTGTATTCTGCTCACGTCGCACTTTTAAAGCTCAGCTAAACCAATCAGGCGATGTGAGGTAGGCGGATTTGGAAAGCGATTTGGATTGATTGGATTACGATGACAAAACCCAGGTAGCCAGAGTGACGTTGTGAGAAGCTGAAATCTGTCACAATGCAGGTTGTATGGGCGGTTAGTTCTGTGAAGCCCAGCACAATGGCAGTCTGTGCATGTCTAAATGATGCTGTAATGCAATCAGATTGTCTGAGGATTTAATGCTTACGCCATTCAGTGTTGCAATAAGAGGAACTAGCTACTGCGCTAGCAAAATAACATGGCTACCAGTCTAAATAGAGGAAAAGTAAGGGACTAAAAGAGAGGAAAGCAAATACATAAGAGACAAAAGGATAGTGCCAATACTACACAGACAAAGACCAAAACAAAGGAAAAAAACAAGACAACATGGCTTGGGCTGGGAGGGTACAACAATTACACCCCTATTAAACAAACCCTATGAGAGTAAAGGAACAACAAAGAAGGAAAAAGAAAGTAGTCTAAATGTGAGACATGTGGACACAGAGCAGATGAAGGGGGGGTGGCAGGACTCCTCCCCATTGGCCCTTCACAACCCCTTTTCTCTGCTCCATCAGCGACAGAGACAATGAGAGCGAGGGAAGTGCTGTATCGATCAGACAGCCAGAGACGCAGGGTGCTGCTGGGGGGGGGTCAGGGGAGACCGTCACCAGAAGGGGAGGGGGGGGCTGAAGAATGGGCTGCTGTTTGCTATGAAAAAGGAGCCTTGTTGGCAGGACTCTGGTCTGTCTGATCAGAACAAGAGAGGAAGAGAAACAAGAGTAGAAGACAGAAACAGAGGGGAGAGGGAGGGAGGCAGGGATAGGGGGAAATTACCATTCCTCTCTTTCAGGATACAATGATGTAATCACACAGTCAGCAGTAGGAGAGAGAACATAGAAAAGACAATGAAAGGACAAATCCACTGCATCTACACCTCTGGAGACTCCACTGAGATTTCTCTCTGACAGTGGGGAATGGCAGCATCATCCTTCCTACCCTCTTGGGGTAGGCTAGTAGCCATGGCTGCTAGAGTGACAGAAAGCAGACAGTAATGCAGTTTCTTACCAGACTGGGTCTGCGTTGACAGCATCATCAAACCACAGGATGTAGAGACAGAAGAGGCCCACGATCAGAGCATGGACAGTGGACACCAATCTGGGCAAGCACACAGAAACAGGGACAGTTAGCGCCATGGCAGAGAATGATACAAGACTAGCACCACGGCAGCAGTAATACTAATAAACAGTTCCAGTAACATAACAATAACATCCTTTATAACACTGAGAACACAATGAAGACCTCATTGGGGCCGTGTGGAACCTTAGCAATGGAACTAATTTGAAGGAGAATCGTGTGTGTAAAACTACTCAGGTTTCATTGACCTCTGGGACTCTTTATCTGGGCTAGTGAAGAGAACTCCAGTGCTACCACGCCTCTTATCTCCCCTCATCCACACACACAGTCCCCAGACCCTGAGCACACAAGCTGTCCCAAAGGCCTAGCAATGCTGGCTCCACAAACCAGCCACTGTACAATAAACATTGTTATTTTTAGTGTCACCATTATAACATGACTATCTGAGAGAGTATAACTGGAGTGGAATTTGAGGCAGTCTCTTATGAAGCAGAAGGGGCAAGTGCATTTGCTCTCCCTCTAGCCCCTCCCTCACTCTAGCTAGTGAGGTGTTCCTTCAAATCAAAATCAAATCAAATGTTATTTATTTGTCACATACACATGGTTAGCAGATGTTAATGCGAGTGTAGCGAAATGCTTGTGCTTCTAGTTCCGACAATGCAGTGATAACCAACAAGTAATCTAACTAACAATTCCAAAACTACTGTCTTATACACAGTGTAAGGGGATAAGGAATATGTACATAAGGATATATGAATGAGTGATGGTACAGAGCAGCATACAGTAGATGGTATCGAGTACAGTATATACACCTCAGGGTTACATCTCTGCTGTGCATCTTTCTGTAGATATTCTCTGTGTCCCTTTACAAGCAAAGCTTGAATAAATAACACACTGACACACTGGGAACCGTTATGCAATGAAGGGTAACTTTGAATCAAACTTCAACCACTATCAGTGCGTCACCTTTGGCTTGTTATGCCATGGTACACATCCTGTAGCAGTGTTTAGTGTGCATGACCCCTGTATGAACTGAGGCCCAGGACTGCCGCGCAGCTCCACCCCCAGGACTGCCGCGCAGCTCCACCCCCAGGACTGCCGCGCAGCTCCACCCCCAGGACTGCCGCGCAGCTCCACCCCCAGGACTGCCGCGCAGCTCCACCCCCAGGACTGCCGCGCAGCTCCACCCCCAGGACTGCCGCGCAGCTCCACCCCCAGGACTGCCGCGCAGCTCCACCCCCAGGACCCCAGCTCCACCCCCAGGACTGCCGCAGCTCCACCCCCAGGACTGCCGCGCAGCTCCACCCCCAGGACTGCCGCGCAGCTCCACCCCCAGGACTGCCGCGCAGCTCCACCCCCAGGACTGCCGCGCAGCTCCACCCCCAGGACTGCCGCGCAGCTCCACCCCCAGGACTGCCGCGCAGCTCCACCCCCAGGACTGCCGCGCAGCTCCACCCCCAGGACTGCCGCGCAGCTCCACCCCCAGGACTGCCGCGCAGCTCCACCCCCAGGACTGCCGCGCAGAAGAAATATCAACCCACAGGGGGAAGCACGAGACTGAACTTCACAACTTTCTAGAGCAGTGGTCACCAACAGGTGAAATGCGATCCACTGGTCGATCTCCAAGGCATTCCTAGTCGACGAACCTTTCTGTAAAAACAATAAAGCCTTGTGTTCCTATTTTATTTGTCTCGGGCTGTTGGTGGTATGTGCACCCGATTCAGCTGCCTGTGTGCCAAGTAGGTGAACTGTTGCCATTTTGAACCATTTCATGTGGCTGAAAGTACAAACTGCCTTCCCGACAGGGCCGGAGAGCAAATCAAGTGCATTATAGGCCCATCGCTAGCCAATCGGATGGCTCAGAATACTGTGTTGGCAGTAATGTAGCAGGCATAAAAGAAAGCTATAGCAAAATTGATACTGTGAGATTTCAAAATGTTTAAAACCCATGACTAGAGAGACTGTCAACAAATATATCAAAGAGCTGCTGTTCTATGATTGAGATCACATTAAAGTTCTTACTCAGCACTGTCAACACTTTGTATTCAACACTTATAAGCCATAAAACACATGTTCTTCCCATTTCCACTCAGCGCTACAACAAGCACTGCAGCAGTAATGAATGAGTAGGAAAGTGTATCTATAGGCTTGCATTGCTGTTATTATTAGAGTCTTGGTTTTTTAATAGTTCACTTTCTCTGTTCATAGGAGTAACAACATGAATTTGTGCATGAGGCAGAAATAACAGTGAGACTCGAGTTGCCATCAGCTGGAAGACGGTGTCTCTTTTTGGTCAGTGTCAGTGGAGGAAAGGGAGAGCGGAGGGATGTTGAGAGGTGGACCCTCAGTCTGCTGTTCTCTCCCTCCACTGAGACTGACCATTAGATGTGGGCACCATCAGCCCAGTAAAATAAAAGACAAATTATTTAAATGTATGCTCACTCAGCTGTGCCTCACAAGTAATGCAACAATGATCTATTACCGGTCTGATCATATAGCCTTCCTCACATTTTGAAATATATATATATTTTTAAATGGCCCAAACAACAACACATGGGCAATTCAAGCAAAGCCAATATGTGCCTATAGCTTACTGCACAAACCTCAGTGCTACAGTACTGTTTTTAATTGGTCAATGTAGCATGGGCCACAAGTTTGTTTTGTAATGTTTTTTTATTTTTTTAAATGGAGTGGTAATTCTCAGCTTTCATTTAGACTCAGAAAGTGATCTTGACATTGGATTACGTTTTTTAAAACATGTAAAAAAATAAAATCTGAGCAGTAGATCTCGGCTTGCATTTTGACTCAGAATGTGATTTTTTATTTTATTTGACCTTTATTTAACCAGGCAAGTCAGTTAATAACAAATTCTTATTTTCAATGACGGCCTAGGAACAGTGGCTTAACTACCTGTTCAGGGGCAGAACGACAGATTTGTACCTTGTCAGCTCGGGGGTTTGAACTTGCAACCTTCCGGTTACTAGTCCAACGCTCTAACTACTAGGCTACCCTGCCACCCCATGATCCTGACTCGGAAAATGTTGGTGACTACTGTTCTAGTTTTCCCTGTTAACATGATCAAAGTTTCCCTTTACTGTGCAATTGTGATCAAATCAACATTAGCCACTGTCAATGCAACATACCAAAACAAACTATGCAAGAGATTTTGTTGTAGGCAGAACACATCGGAGTAGGATTTTATTACATTGACACGCACTACTCAGCCCGTACTCTACAAATACCGGTGCGGCATAAACAATCAGAGCTGCTGTAGGCCTATATGCAAATAGACCATTTCAAAGTAAATACATTGCATTGGACTGTGTTTACAGCATGAGTGTTCGTGAGTAGATGCGCTTGTTTTGAGATCAAAGCGAGAGCTGCATGTAGCGACGTGTGCACATTTTGTTCATATCCTTTGCTAGTTAATTAGTTATTAGCCTAGTTATAGAGAATTTATAGTCAGTAATGGGGGAGTGATTGCTTCCTATAACAGCACATAACGTGTACATTTCTAGACATCTTTGAAAAGAGAGTCAGGTTAAGAGCTTTTTTTTGTCTTAAAGGGACAGTGTTGTATTTTGAGACAGGCTTGAATGAGTTAATTAGCCAATAGACAGAGGGTAACATCATTTGTCAGATTTTCTGTCATAATGATATGGAAAAGCATTTTATTTTGTCAAATGGTTTCTTGCGTCAAACACCACAACATTTTCAGTAATCTCCTTGTCCAAAGGACAAGTGGATTAACAGGTTAATGTCAAGCCCTGCAAGTTTTTTTTTCCAAAAGTCTCATGGAATGTGGGCTTTTGATGGTGTCCACTCTGGTAGCTCTACATTACAATCAAATAGCCACAGTAGACTACTTGGCCATTGTTAAAACTTTAACTTAAAGTGGGTACAGCCTCAGTGTTCACAGAAATGAGCTGGAGGATGCACAGAATTTTCACAATGTTCAAGTTACCACTCAGTAAACCTGAAATTTGCTCAGTGCCAACATTTTTTTGAGGGAACAGTGGTAATAGTGAGTACCGCCCACCAGCTCAAGACAAACTGATACCAGAGAAGAGATACCATTCAGTACATGGAGTAACTCATTCCAAACACCAATTGGCAACTTTTGAACTTAACCCCAAACTAATTACACATTTCTGGTCTTTGAATTCAAAGCCCAGCCCCTGACGGGTCATCTTCTCAACTTTCCATGGTACACATGACAACCTAAATGACAATATTGTAAATAGATCATTAAAATTTGTCTGATTAGAGCTGAAGTATCAGCACAATAAAACTATTTGAATGCAAAGCCAGTACAAGAGCAATGTAGAGAATAAGTATCTACATAATCATTAACTTGTTAGCCTACCTTTCAACTAGTTATCATTTCTGACCTCAGATCAGTGTGCCTTGGTTAATGTCTGATAGAGGTGTGTTACAGCAGAGTCGGTACAGTACTAGTCTATAATGTGAAACCTGTTAAGAGGCCTGTTGGAAGGATATTGTACCTGGAGTTCCACTCAGTGAGCTTGGTGGAGGGCAGGCGGCCGTAACCAGGGGTGAAGGTTGAGGAGAACAGTGGGCTGGCCACAGAGAAGAGCAGCTGAAACCCCACGAAGCTGCCAGCCACCACAGTCAACTCTCTCGTCTCCATCACTCACCTACAATATACTACACCAGGAGAGAGACGGGGTGAGAGGCATGTACTGTTACTGTACAGAAGACACAATATCCCTAGACTGGCATGGGGGAATGTAGAGGGGGGCCAGAAGGAATAAGAGAAGAAGTGGAGGATGGAAGGGAGGAAAACAGGGTGGCAAAGGAGGGACAGGAGGGCAAGGGAGAGAGCCATTGAAAAGGAGATGTGGTAAAAGAGCAGAAACGAGAAAATAATTCATTATTGGACAAATATTTTGCACGGGGATTAAATGTGCAATTGTGGCTAACAATTGAAAGAAAAGAGAATTGTAAAGATGGAGCTAGAGGTTCCCGTTGGTGAACGCACTCTATTGAGAGGAGGAAGAACATTTTTGATGAGAGATGCAAAAACACAAGTAGAAAGACTGACTAAGTCTAGAAACTAGCAGTGTATGTGCATCTGTGTGTAGGGGTCATTGCCCTGCAGTGTCCAGCGTTGGAGACTAGTTGAGTAGCCTGAGGACAGGCATGGATCAACTGCAGCACTATTACATCGTATCAACAGAGCTTGGAGTCCACGCTCCCTGTTTACACTGTACTAAGAAACAGCCACTCACTCCCTTGACCTCGTTTTCCCAGAAGAGGGATTGTGTTTCATGAAGAATCAGATTTTCAGTAAACTCAAAAGGTCCTCAAAACTACTGGCTCTTTGACTGAGGTCCATGACTGGTCATGTGTCCTCACCTCAACCCTCAGAGTACTCAAGGAACTACAATACTAACATTCCACAAAAACTGCATCTGGGACCATTAAATCCACAAGAATCTGAAATCCAGAGAAATTGGCTACTTGGATGAAGCAACAACAATAGTCTCTAAGGTTCTAACTGCTTATCCTAGTACAAACAATGTGCTGCCGATTACAATTGGGTAAGGCAACTGATTCGATGACTAGTCACCAACAGGGAGATTCTAGTGATACTGGAAAGTTGATCCTTTCTCCAATATCACTAGACCTAAGCCCAATAGGCTTTAATCTCTGCCCTAACTGGCACTTTAAACTTGTACAGTAGTTTCTAATACTCAAAATCCAATGTCATGATACCATGTATCTGGACCTCGAAGACAGTTCCACCGCATTTTTTCATTGTTCCCCTCTAGTCAGGGACTAATTTAGACCGGTTACACCAGGTGTGTACAATTAATTGTCAGGTAGCACAGAAAACCAGCAGGCTCCGGACCTCATAGGGTAAATTAGTACCCCTGGCCTAAATGAATAGAAAATAGGACTGGACCCAGAGCGACAGCCAGACAATAGGGAACACCCCATGTTCACGCAGGTTCTATAGTGTCAAAATCAACACACATTTATAGTACAAAGGAGCATTGGTACAGTACAGCCTAATGCCACTTCAGTCTGATACAAACACATGTACTGTTTAACATAGGCTACTACAAACCACAGTTTCATGTGCTCTGAGCAAAATCATTTTTCAATCTCCAGATCTATGGATGTGAGGACAGGCCATTGTGACAAGCTGATCAACACCATCACAGGAAACCCATAGTTTAGCTACTGCAGTGGTCCATACAATAACCCCAGCTCTCCCTGGAATAGACATAACTCTGTAAGCAATCAGGAATTTGTAGTATTATCCAGATAGCATTGACCAATAAAATAGCAGTGTTGGAGAGAAGCCTCATTGTTCCAGAGCATGCTGATCATATGCTGCATGTGCTTCAATTATTCATTAGCATTCTTCACATGGCAAGCTGGTTCTGACTGCCTAGGAGGGCAAAGGCGCACATACCCGACAACCACCAACCACTTTTGACCTTGTCCTCCTGCACTATATGTTGTAGTCAGCAAACTATGACCCTTTGGTATATCGACCAACACAAATAGCGGTTCCCATGTTCCAGTGGAAATATACAACGCCCTCTCGCTCTCATGCAATGCATATGCCATTGAGGTTTTTACAAGACAGGATGTGCAAAAATACAATGAATGTAATATTATTTTAGTCTAAATGCAGCTCACATGACTGTAAAATTACGACTGGCATTCTAGGCCAACTGACAAGAGACGAGATTTCCGTACACTTTAATAACGTAAATCTTGAGATGCAGACAAAAATCCTCCCCAACGATGGTGCTACTGAGTACAATTACATGCCCTGGCCTAGAGTTAAAAATAATGAGGATATTAAATCATAACTGGTAAATGGACAGCTTCTCCCGTCTGGTGTAGTGCTCCTTCTTACAGAGGCAGATAGCTACATCATGCGTAACTTGTCAGCACAGTCCCTTATTCTCTGCGGCGAGTGACACAGCAAACGTGTGCACGACAAGAAACGTGTACAATCCTTCGATTTTCGGCAACATTGTCGCCAGTAGCACACTTTCCAGTTTAGCCACAAGTAGACTAACCAAGCTAGCTACACGAATTATGAGCACAGCTACTGACTAGAAAGCAGTGCTATATTGCCACAACCAGGGTCGTATTCATTGGTCGTATTGCGGTCACTTGCTAAATGTTTAATACATACCAATTGCAGTGCATTAGCTCAATGTATCGCTGTGTTGTGAACAAAATAATAAGTGAAAGGCTAGCTAGATAACTACCCGATATCAGTCGCATAGGTCTGAGTAAGTTGGTATAGCTTCTGTTCAGCTGCCGTCTTCGTTCACT
The DNA here is from genome assembly GCF_021184085.1 of Oncorhynchus gorbuscha. Classification (NCBI taxonomy): domain Eukaryota; kingdom Metazoa; phylum Chordata; class Actinopteri; order Salmoniformes; family Salmonidae; genus Oncorhynchus; species Oncorhynchus gorbuscha. The sequence goes on along the minus strand of NC_060188.1, from coordinate 18,531,176 downwards.
TTCTTAGGTAGCTAACTTAGCAAGTCAGCTAGCTAGCAGTAGCCCACTAGCTAGCTCTCTAGTGTAAGTCCTCGTGAAAAAGGCTATACGACGAAAGCAGCGGCATTCATGCATAACTATTACAGTAGCTAGATAATTGCGGATTCCAGGCTAATTTCCCTGCCACCATGCGTTCCAAGTTTTGCCTAAAATATAAAGTTGTAGACGTTCCGTTATGCAATTGACAGCTAGCACTAACCTGTGACGCGTACACGCAGATACCACCCACCCTCTAGCTCACACCCCTCGGTTTGGCCACACCCACAATAAACAAAGGCCACATTCATTACAGCGTTATATTCTTCAATGACAAAGACGGAACAGCTGATACCACTACCAATAACATGCAAAGGCTTAGTTAGCATCGTTGCTATGACGAAACCTGCATTTGTAAGATGTCCACAACTAAAACACGAAGAACTGCAGGCAGCTTGACAAGCTATTGAATATACCGCAAATAGTTAGGTCATATTTTTACACTTGCCATAGGCCAATTAAATCAAGCCTACATTTTTTATATTAGCACATTTCCATGTGTATTTTACTTATTATAATTGGAAACTGAAAGGGTTTTACAGACAGAGATATTATGAATCCAATCTATTTTGAAAGGAGTGGTTATTTCTGTCATTTTATGGCTCTGTGCTGTCACTTACTGAGTCATCCTCCTGAGTCAAGGTTGTCTGTCTGGTTTCCCCAGCACAGGAGGCTGCTAAGGGGAGGACGGCTCATAATAATGCCAGGAATGGCGCAAATGGAATGGCATCAAACACCTGGAAACCATTGATATTCCAATCATTCCTCTCCAGCCATTACCATGAGCTCCTCCTCCCCAATTAAGATGCCACCAACATCCTGTGTTCCTTGCACTTCCCATGTTAACACGCAGGTATTTGGCATTGATTGTAGGCTAGATTAGAGCCTTCTTGTAAATAGAAGGCCCTGGGCTAGAGATCCAGGGACAAAGAGTGAAGTGCTGAAAGAGTGGATGGAGACAGATGACACCGGTGAAAGTAATCCTATCGCTAACAATCAAGGGCTTCAAAGATTAACCAAACATGAACTGCTAATCAGAGCAGATTAAACACCAGTCATTCTTCCAAACAATCACATCCTTGGGAGACATAATGCAATCACATGCAATGGAAATATGAAATTAAAACTACTTCAGGATGGTAAAAACAGTTATATAATTTTTTGGTTATTTAACACTTTATTGATTGTGAAATATTGCACACAGTAGCACGTGTTTTATTGACGTTCAGTTTCAAATTGAAGGGAAATACGGTTTCCCTTCCTGAGGTTTCATGGTCATGATTGCAGGCAACATTCAAAACTTGTCCTACAAAAACTGTGTGAGGGCAGTGCTTCGCCATGCCCACTGTTATCGGTATGCCTAGAGAAAGATAAAGGAAATCCTTATGGCAGGTCTCTAACATGTAGCCACTTATTCAATAAAGGCTGCTTTTAGCTAAATGAGGAAAACAGTATGCTATACAGTCCATTATGGTACAGTAGAGTGGTAAAGTACATTGCTTATTCCATAACATCTGCTTTCTGCTAAACTATGTGAATTCCTCAGATTGCCGCATTGACCTTTGGTCATACCACAGATGTCTCTACCGGGCATGTGTTTTTATAATTATATTTAAAATGCAGAATGCTTGCTCTGTGCACATAGCCTGTAGAATAACTGGCAGATAATTGACACCAATGTGCTGCCTGGTTGTCTTACCATGTTTCTATCAGCACTAAGCAGTAGTATTAACAGGTCAATTCTTATCAGTTGTGACTAGAAAGGATACAGTTATGGACGTAAGTCACTTTTCGTCACAGGTTAGGAGAGCATTTTAGCTAACCCTAACCCTTTTCATAACCTTCATCTAATTATCCTAACCTTCTAAATTATCTTAACCTGCAGCTTAAATTCTACTAACCTGCTACAAAAAAGTCACTTTCATCCATAGCTGTATATCATCTAGTCAAAACCATTCTAATCATTTTATTCTGGTGCATGATGGGAGGTGGCTGTGTTTACCACAATCAAGGCTGTCAAACAAATGTAATTTCTAACAAAATCATACTAAAATTGCCAGTAACACATTCTTTACACACATTGTCACTCTTATTTTTGCAACATGTATTTCTTTAACGTAATTAAATCCATTAGATCATGATAATGATATGTGTATGAGAGTAGCTATTTTAAGGAAGCTATTCTAGGCTCATGCTAGCCAAATTCTCCAGTGAATGTGTCACCTTACTGCTGTGCCAATTGTGGGTGTCCTCCTCAGTAATGATAAGCAATGAATCTTAAGCACTACTAGCTGGAGGGCAGAGTAGATTTCAAGATACTATCTGAATCTTTGTGCGCGTGCCAACAGGAACAGTGAACCACTGTCAAGTTCAGGGGAAGAATAGGGAAAAGAGAGTGGATTGTGTGATGTCACTGGCAAAGAGGATGGAGGTCCTGGATAGTTGTCATCCAGCCCAGGAGAAGGTCGTCAATCGGCAGGCTGTGGAGAACATTTTTTAGAGGAAAAAGAAGAAAGGAGATGAGAGTCAAAACTATGACAGAAACACAGGCATACATAGCCTTGGCCGTGGCCTGAGGAAACAGCTGTTTGGGACTTGATTGGATTTCAGGAAGATCTAGAGGAGGAGGTCAGCAGCTGAGAATGAAAAGGCCCCTCCCAGCTAAAGTACTTAATATCATTAAATTATAGTGCAACGAGCATCACGTGTACTGTAGAGACTAAGAGACAGGTTATTTTGCCCAGTAGGGACAGAATTGATGATCCATGAGATCTCTCTGCAATAGACACAATCTTGCGAGGAGACGGTACTCAATTATGCCAAAGAAAGTAAGTGGGTATCAATGTGGCTGAATGAAAGGAGATGGGATGAAAGGAGTAAAAGAAGTTGGTATAGTGGCTGATGGAAAATAACGTGGTCACATACTGTCAGTGGTCACTTAATGGGCATAATTAGGTAACATGAGGGAATTTTGAAAAGCTTTGTTAGTGCATAATGATCCGTGGGAAGGCAACTGTGTCAATTGTGTCTGGATGTGTGACAAGAAATGCAGGTTAAGCAGGTGTGAAGGAAGCGGGAGAGTTCAAACACACATTATTACATGCCCATTGCCAACTAACTCAGATAACAACACATATAAATAATAATAGCTCTGAAATAACTGTCTCGATATATCACAAACGGGAAAAAAAAGATTTACGAAACAACCGTGACAAAATAAGAGAATGATGGGTAAACACTGCTTTCTCTTATGGCCATTTTTGTCAAGAAGCTGATTTGTGTGTGGTTCAGAAAGGACAATGGAAGGGTCACTTGTGAGCAATGCAACACCAAACTCCATGTTCAATTGTGTTAGCCTACTGTCTGAATATAAAAACGTTTCTGTTAGTAGCTTATGTATGTTTAAAAGATAATAGTTTAGCCTTAGTTTATTGCAAGTACCAATTAACTTGTAAAAGAAAAATGGAAACAATTATAGAATTTTAATGAGGACAAACTAACCTGGAACATGCTGACTTCATCCATAATGACATTAGATTAGCAGTTTTAGTAAAGTGGCCCTGTTGTTTGGACCTGGGGCTTAGTGACAACAAGCTCAAGATTGTGAGTAAAATGTCCACAAAACCTGTATATAAGGAACATGTATGCTAATTGTATGCTAAATTACCGTATTATTATTGTAATTTATATTAAAAAAGAAAGGTCAAAGGCCAAAACGAGACAAAGCTTTCAAAATATGGCCTTGTCGTACCAGTGAGGAACACAAGATGGCATTATTGTTATCTTATAGTAACAGGCAGCAGCTCTGAAGGGAGTCGAGGTGTTTATTGTTGTCAATGACTCCTGTGGTTGTGAAATTCGGCATTATGAGCACCAATATTTCATGATGTAAGAAGTCAATATAGCAAAGAAACAAAATATAAACCATATTTACCAAACTCCTTTGCTCTCTTTGCCCTCATCCCAAAGGAATACATTCTGTGTGTATATTCAGTTTATGCAACATTATGTAATATTCTGCTATTAATGTAAAACAGTTGGAATGAGATGTGTAGCAGTACAGATTTTGCCAGGTCTCTGTGTGTGGGGGCGTGTGGAGGCGTCTGAAAGGGAGGGCAGTAGAAGGTGCCATAAATTGTACTGTGCCATGCACAATCTATTCCATGCAACACCTACACACACAAACACACACACAACTAACTAACAGAAACATGCACATACACACAACCAAGCAGAGCACACATTCATATAAAGCACCAATATTGCACACAGGTCACATAGACACAGACACACACACAATGACCACAAACAACATCTCAGTCCATACATTTGCCCTAATGAATGTCAAGCAGAACTTAACCCTGTTTACCGTCTATCACAAGGCCTGCCATGCCCAGTTTAAGGGCAGCCATCAGACAAGGTGCAATGTGTTATCTAAGCAGCTGGGCTCTGATCTGTTATGACTCTCACTGACACATCTGTGGCGCAGCACATCTGGCCTGAGATTGCTGCTCTCCATCCTGAAGACACCCACACACCTGTCACCTGGCTTACCTGGAGCCCAACTCCCAGAGGCTACTTTACATCCCTGCGGCTCTAGCTACATCTACTACTCTAAACGCTGGTGCAAAATACTTTCAGATACTCCAGTCCAGACACTGTGGTGCATGTGGGTCAGGTGTAGAGTTCAAAAGCACTGCCAGTGTTTGGTTTACGTCTAAATGAGAATCGTGAACATACATTGTGTACTGTTTATGCACTTTCATTTGTTTTATCTGTATCTGGTGAATGTGCAGGTTTGACCTGACTGACATACTGCTGTGCTATATTCTGCCCATCTTGGTTGAATAACCAGTGAACAAAGAGGAAACTCTATCCGGGAATAAAGAACATATTCATGAGGGTTCCTGACCAACAAGCAAATACTGTATACATGTATAGTAATGTTCACCTCTTTATCAAATTACTCACTCATCTGTTCCCTGGTCTGTCTCCCCCGGCTCTCTCTTTCTCTGTGTCTGTGGGTCCAACTGTCAGTAACTCTAAATTTGTCTCTCTCTCACTGCACTCAGCCACTGAAAAATCTCAACACTAATTAACGGAGATTACACAGCAATTAGCAGACCATTAATCACTCACTTATTAGTTTAGCCATGCAGACAGAGGAAAGAGGAGAGAGATAAAGAGAAAGAGGGATAGAGAGATGGAGAGGGAAGAGAGGCCCTCCTCTTGGCAGAGCAGTTCACATAATGATTTCACACTGCCTTCTGTTTCACATAGCTTCAGGAGCAAAACAATGCCTTGCTGATGAATACAGGTGTGCTGAGTATGAGTGTGTGTGTTTTTTGCATGTGTGAGAGATAGTGTTGAGTAGATACTGTACGTGTTTGTGTGTCTGTAGGTGGGGGTGTGATAGAATGACTGAGTGAGAGAGTGTGAGTTTGGGCTTGTGTGTGTGTGTGTGTGTGTGTGTGTGTGTGTGTGTGTGTGTGTGTGTGTGTGTGTGTGTGTGTGTGTGTGTGTGTGTGTGTGTGTGTGTGTGTGTGTGTGTGTGTGTGTGTGTGTGTGTGTGCAGGCGAGCAGCAGGAGCGTGTGTGTGTTAGTATCTGTGGTAGTTAAGTGTGCTGGTGCTAGAGGGGAGAGGTTGAGAAGGAGGAGTGTGAAAGAGGTTTCAGAAGATGAATATCTACATTTTTATTTGATCTACTCTTTTCTACCCCCCCCCTCTCGCTCTCTCTCTCTCAGCTCCCCTCTGCCCCCTCACCTCTCCTCGTCAGCAGGAGGGGTCAAATGTTATTCCCTCTTCGTTGGCATGGTTGCCAATCACCTCACATTTGGTAGCAACTGTTGCCACGGCAACCAATAGATCTGGTTGTCAGGCACCAAGAGCAATGCATGTGATTGCATCTTATTTATTTAATTCTATCTTTATCTATTTGTTCATTCTAAATGCATCCAATCACTCTCACACACATACATGAAATGATGCAAACTCTTTTCTCTTCCACTCTCTCATACACACACACACACACACACACACACACACACACACACACACACACACACACACACACACACACACACACACACACACACACACACACACACACACACACACACACACACACACACACACACACACACACACACACACACACACACACACACACGGTTAGTTTGCATTTACCACAGGTGCAAACGTGCACTATTTGGATGACAAATAGTGATGATCATTGCAATAACGGTCATCATCTCATTACTCTCTCCTGGCCTTCTGTTCCCTCCTCTAATCTGCCACATCACATAAGAGCTCCTCCATGATAAAGACAGGGTCCTAATGAGAGGGCTCTTATTGCACAGTGATTTCCTCCCTGCGGCCGGCACACAGCCTTTTGTTTGTCTAGATAAATATTACAGGGTAATTGTAATGGAGTGACCCATCCAGGGGAAATTACAGCTATCCCCACCCAGCAAATCCAAGACCTCCTTATTTATTCCCAGTCTGAATTCTCTGTTCTGTTTGCTCACTGGGATGGTTATTAGGAGAAGTGTACAGAGAGACAGGCTGCAGTCAGACTTGTCTGGTGTTGTTTTAGTTGTGAACAATATACAGTAGCATACCAGCTTCATCACAGATGTAGACACGGTAGATCTCATTAGTGATATGCTAGTGTTAAGAGAATGCAAGATGCACAGAAAATAAACATGGTCAGTTGATATAGCCAAAATAGAAACAAATAGTAAATATGACATTGCAACATTGTTGAGTGCAAGACCATGGGAGTGGAGGGAATAACAGTGTGAGCAATCTCTTTAGCCTTTATTTATAACCTGAATACATACAGTACTGTATGTAATTAAGTAAACAAACTCAAATCTTGGGCATCTTACCCGCCAAGTCCGTAGTTTACTTTCTAGCTTTCCATTACATGGGGTCAACATGGAATTTGGTTTATTAGGGACAAATTAAGTTATTAAAATGGTTAATGAGCGGGGGCTTAGAGATCAAGTTCTATCATGAATTAAAGGATGGAGGAAGAGACTGGAATAAAGAGTCTGGAGGCTTGTGCTAACCTTAGGCCAACTGTCTATCATACGTGCATGCGACCCCCCCCCACACACACACCTCCCTGAGAGAGAGGAGCTCATGTCAGTGCTGTCTCTAGGGGCTGCTGTGGAGAATCCTCTTGGCTGAGTGTTTAATACAGAGACACTGTCAAAGACCCTTTACACGGATGAGACCCAGACTCCTCCCACTGTGAAATCAAGGTATTTACATAATCTTATTACACCCTAAAAACACTAAAATGAAAATCACCGCAGAGGGAAGTTATTAATTTGACCACCCGACACAACCCTACTAGTTCTCTTCTGCTTTTCCACGTACAGGTGCAGTTAAACAAGTGGAAGTATTAATAAAAAAATGGAACAGAAAATGAATGTACATGTACAGTGCCTTGCAAAAGTATTCAAACCCCTTCGTTTTCTTCACATTTTATTGTGTTGCAAAGTGAGATTCAAATTGATTTAAGTGTCTTTTTTTTTGTCAACAATCTACACAAAATACTCTGTCAAAGTGGAAGATTGAAAAAATATATAAAAATGTAAGATGAATACAAATGTTATAAATGAAATATAGTCATTCTTAAGTATTCAGCTCCCTGAGTCCATACATGTTAGAAACACCTTTGGCAGCAATAACAGCTGTGAGTCTTCTTGGGTAAGTCTCAGAGTTTTGTACACCTGGATTGTGCAATATGTGCCTATTATTCTATTTATAATTATTCAAGCTCTGTCGAGATGTTGGGGATCATAGATTGACAACAATTCTCAAGTCTTGCAATAGTATTTCAAGCAGATTTAAGTCAAAACTGTAACTTGGCCACTTAAAAACATTCACTGTCTTCTTGACAAGCTACTCCCGTGTAGATTTGGCCTTATGTTGTTGGTTATTGTCCTGCTGAAAAGTGAATTCCTGAAGCGGGTTATGCTCTAGGATTTTGCCTGTGCTTAGCCCTATCCTATTTCCCTTTATCCTTAACAACTCCCTAGTACCATGCTTGAAAATAAGGAGGCAGTTACTCAGTGATGTGCTGTGTTGGATTTGCCCCAAACATAGGGCTTTGCATTAAGGCCAAAAAGTGTATTTCTTTGCTATGTTTTTGTTGTTGTTGCAGTATTACTTTTGTGCCTTGTTTCATAAAAGATGCACATTTTGGAATATACTGTATATTTGTGTTTTTCTTTTTATTCTGTAATTTAGGCCATTATTGTGGAGTCACTACAATGTTGTTGATCCATCCAGAGCATAATTATTAACTTGACCATACCTAAAGAGACATTCAATGTCTAATTTTTTTTAAAATAAAAATGTGAAAAGCTCCCTGATCTTTGTAGTTGAATAAGTGCTTGAAATTCAACACTTGACTGAGGGACCTTACAGATGTTGTATGTACCGTATGAGGGACAGAGAAAAGGTCAGTCCTTTAAAAATCATGTCAACCCCTATTATTTCACACAGTCCATGTAACTTTTTATGTGATTTAACTAAGCCTTTCATAAACAAATTTTTGTATAAAAAAGTAATGTTCTTCCACTTTGACATTACAGAATACGTTGTGTAGATTGTTGACAAAAAAATGACAATTTAGTCCATTTTTATCCCACTTTGTAACACAACAAAATGTGAAAAAATGGAGTACTTTTGCAAGGCAATGATACTGTCTACATTTGGATGTGCGTTACAAAAAGGTAGTTTAACCAAGATCACTGTATCACAAATACACCAGTTCACACACACATCTTTGGTTGGAATGCTTGTTAAATCTCCCACACCATTCAGCCTAGACTGTCCTTCCCTGTTGCCCTGCCTCAACCTGCCTGTCTGACTGTCCCTGTACTACCTCCAACCAGCCTGGAAAACAGCATCCAGGCTGAGATTTATCTTTGTGCTCTAATGCATTCAGTCCATGCTCCTACCTGCCAGTCTGGATATTGGATTTGCTCTTTGGCTGTGACCTTATTCGCCACGAGCCACAGGAGCTGCTGCTGGACCTCTGATGTGTGGTGTGGTGTCGCCCAGGCCCACTTCCTCACAAACTCTTATTGGATTCCCCATTCACCACGCACTGCCTCTGATAAGGGCATCTGTCAAGCGGAGGAATAATCAGAGCAAAAAAGGGATGTGATATATGGCTGGGAGGCGCTTACCTTCTGAAGAGGATGTCTGGTTGGGGCTCAAGGTACCAGTCACAACACAGCTCAGAGAGAGAGAGAGTGTTGGGCAGCGTTGAGGCTGCTTGGATCAACACTAAGGGTCCATATAATGTAGAACATTTAAAACAAATGATAGTACAAAAGTGAAGATTGATCTTTGGAGGAAGGTGTTGCTCCTGTATGTCTATATGACTCCAGAAGGAAAGGTTGGTTGAGGAAAATGGCTTCCACTCAGCTACGCGTATTCTCAAGCAATAACATCGACATCTGTATTATCAACCCAAGAATACCCGTGGTCGAGACGGGAGCAAACATTCCGGCCACTTCCTCCCCTCCATCTTCTCTCCTCTCTCTCCTCTCCCCATCCATGCTTCATTACAGTGGAAGAGAGATGGAGGGGTGGGCGGGGGTTCATTTACCGCTAACATTGTCCAGGTCCTAGAGAAAAAAAGAAAAACAACTTGCAAAGGAAGAATCGTCTTTCAGTTTGGAGTAGTAATATGGAATGAACAGTCAATGAATGAATAAGTATCCTGTATCTATATCTTCTATATGTCTACATCACCTGTATCTATGCCTGTAATAGTATTAAAATACAGTAACTCTGCCATATCTAGTCCATATCTGACATCTAGTCCAAATCCCACAGTGTGGGGTGACTGAAAGGCCAGTTGAACGTGATGTAACTGCAAGCTCACATGTGCTGTCACCTTGTCACACCACACCAGTGTACAATAAAGTTGGCAGTTTTTGAATTCCCGGCCCCTGACTGAGTGTAAACTGTGAGGCTTGCCATCCCTGTCCCTGCGTTTATCAGTGAGAGCCACAGTCACACACACATCTGAAGGAGTGTGCTTCCCCCGCAGCGCCGGGAGCCCAGGCCCCCACGCTGAACACATGAGAGAGAGAGAGAGAAAGAGAGAAAAAGAAGGGAGAGCGTAAAGGAAGGAGCAGGGAGTGAGTGAGAGATGTGTTTATTGGGACAGGCAGACTGTAAACTTAAAGGACCTGCTATCGCCTGGCTTTGGACTGGCATTATGAGCTGTGATTGGCTGTCAGTGGAGATAAGGAGACTTCACATCCTCATGCCCTTGCTTCCTCAAGGGGTGGGAATCAAACCCAGAAAACACTGCTCTGCACGTCTCTGCTAAAAGGCGAGCACATGAAAGGAATGAATCCAGCTCTATTATTCTAAAAACCTCTGCATGTGACATACCACACGTTTGGAGGAGGAGTGAAAGAAGGAAGACAGAAAGCCCTGAAAGGGTTTAAATGGGAGGATTTTGGTAGGAGTCTGATAGCATCCTTGTGGTTCCAGGGCCTGAAATTCAAAGCTATCTTTTTAGCTCTACTCCCTCTTTAAAACTGCCTTGGGCTCTCACACAGGAGAGTGAATTAAAGGGAAGGATGGAGAGGGGCAGTCTCCCATATCCCAAACCCCAAACGGAGGTAGCTAGTACTGTAGCCCTGAACCAAAGATGCCATCTATAACATGTACAGGATCATGGAACATACTGCATGAGGTATACATATGGGCCTTTATGACATATAGTCTAGGCAACTGTTTATATGATTTCTATTGATGCCTATACTGTATAGAGGTATATACACAATATAATGTCTACACTGTGAACATGACAGGGCTGTCTAACAGGACTACATCCTGGGTATGGACACCTAACGTAGAAGAGGAGATACAGCTATACACCTATCTACCACTGACAGTCTGTGGGATTCCAGGAGCATCAGTGCCACTCCAAACCAGCTCCCCACTACGCATCACATCAATTATTCACCATATTTATCTATGCAATTTAACGGCCGCTCCCCTCTAAAGCGCCTAACAAATTGCGGAAGCTGCTAATATGGCTTCTGGGTCTCTGTCTCAAATCACCACACAACATACAGAATGCCCTGTTGCTAGCTTGGTAGTATGATAGTATTCAATACCCACTGGGCACAGACGTCAATTCAACATCTATTCCACGTTGGTTCAACATAATTACATTGACATTATGTGGAAACAACATTGATTCAACCAGTGTGTTCCCAGTGGGTAGTCTCTTATATGATTACCAACAGTGATCTTTCTTTGTAAAGAAGTAGAATAACTGTTGACCAATGCGAACAATGAATAGTATAGTGCTGTATGTATGCAAATATGAAACCTGTGGAGCCTTTACCAACACAAAAATGATTTGTCAACCTAGTGCCCCTTCCCCCATCAGTTTGAACGCACAATAACACACCTTTGTTTTCCTCTCCACCAAACCTCCATTTAAGCATGACCGAAGCCGAGGAACCAGGGAAGCCAATTATCAAACAGATGTCAATTTAAGGGGAGCCCAAATACCACACAGATGTTTTATTTTCACATGACAAGATGGTGTCGACAGATACAGTAGCCCTGTTTCTAGCTCCTAGCCAACTTTGCAATATTTTTTCTTACATTATTTGCTCAGAAGGTTCATTTTATTATTACCTACAGCTGGAAATACCTTTTGGATATTTGATCGGCAGTCACCCACCAGAAATTTGAGCAGAAACGTGGATCCTTTGTTTGAACTTCCCGAGACAGGCGCAATTCATCCTGGGGGCTGCACCAAAATGTTGAGGCCAAAGAAGATTGGGGCCCTAGTCAGGAGTGGACGGCATGCATACCATCCACTGCTTCCGAGTATATTACTTGTTGGACAATAAACTGAACAATAAAAGGTAGACAAGCTCAGGGCGAGGATCTCCTTCCAGAGAGACATCAGGGATTCTTTCACCCAATCTGGAATACCTAACCATCAAATGAGGACCGCATTACCTCCCGAAATGTTTTGGTCATCGTCACTGCCGTGTATACACCCCCAAGCCAACACAGAGACGGCTCTCAACTAACAACACTGGAATGTGCAAACCATATATCCTGAGGGCGTATTTAGATTAGCTGGGGACTTTAATAAAGGAAATCCTGTGCTACACGCGCAACACAGACCCTGGATCATTGTTACTATCCCTTTCAGGAGGCGGCAAGTCCCTTCCCCCGCCCTCGCTTCGGCAAATCAGATCACGCCTCCATTCTGCTCCGCCCCACCTATAGGCAGAAACTTAAACAGGAAGCTCCTGTGGTAAGGACTGTTCAACGTTGGTCAGACCAATCTGATTCTATGCTGTTTTATCACGTGGACTGGGAAATGTCGCCTCTGAGAATAATATCGACGTGTACACTGACTCGCTGATGGGGTTCTTCAGGAAGTGCATAGAGGATGATATTCCCACTGACAATTAGAACTTATCTAGACCAAACACCATGGATAGATGGCAGCATTTCCGCAAAACTTAAAGCGCAAACCACTGCATTTAACCATGGCAAGGTGACTGGGAACACAGACCACCTATGACCTCCGTAAGGCAATCAAAGAGGCAAAATGACAGTACAGGGACAATGTGGAGTCGCAATTCAATGGCTCGTGGCAGTGACTCTAGACAATCACAGATTATAAAGGGAAATCCAGCCACATCGCAGACACCTTCTTTGCCCACTTCAAGGAAAACAAAATGGAGTTGTCGACATGGGCCCCTGTCGCTTTCGAGGACTGTGTGCTCTCGTTCTCAGTTGACAATGTAAGCAATTTAAGCATGTTAACTATCGCAAGGCTGCCAGCCCAGACGACATCCCAAGCCGCATTCTCAGAGCATGTGCAGTCCAGCTGGCTGAAGTGTTTACGGACATTAAATCTCTCCATATCCCAGTCTGTTGTCCCCAATTTCTTCAAGATGTCCACCCTTTTTTCTGTACCCTTGAAAGTGAAGGTAACTGAACTAAATGACTATCACCCTGTAGCACTCAGTTCTGTCCTCATGAAGTGCTTTGAGAGGCTAGTTAAGGTAAGAACCATATCACCTCTACCTTACCTGACACCCTAGACCCACTACAATTAGCATATCGCTCCAACAAATCCAACCGCCATTGCACTGCACACTGCCCTATCCCAACTGGACAAGACAAATACCTATGCAAGAATGCTGTTCATCGTCTACAGCTCAGCCTTCAATACCATAGTGCCCTCCAAGCTCATCACTATGCTTGGAGGGCACTGGGTCCTGGACTTCCCGACGGACCTACGCCAAGTGGTGAAGGTAGGCAACAACACCTCCACCACGCTAACCCTCAACATGGGGGTCCAACAGGGTTGCGTGCTCAGCTCCCTCCTATGCTCCCTGTTCAACCATGACTGCGTGGCCAAAACGATACTCCTACAGGGAGAAGGTGAGAGACCTGGCGGAGTGGTGCCAGGAAAATAATCTCGCCCTCAACTTCAACAAAACGAAGGAGCTGATCATGGACTACAGGAGACAGCACAGAGAGCCCACCCCCATCCACAGTTGAGAGGGTTAAAAGCTTCAAGTTAATCTGCGTGCACATCACTGACAACCTGAATAGTTTCATTCACACAGACACTGTGGTGAAGAAGGCGCAACAGTGCCTCTTGAACCTCAGGAGGCTGAAGACATTCGGCCCCTAAGACCCTCACAAACTTCTACAGATGCACCATTGAGAGCATCCTGTCGGGCTATATCACTGCCTGGTATGGCAATTGCACCATCCGTAACCACAGGCTCTCCAGAGGGTGGTGCGGTCAGCGGAACGCATCACCGGGGGCACGCTGCCTGCCTTCCAGGACTTCTACAGCACCCGATGTCACAGTAAGGCCAAGAAGATCATCAAGGACCTCAGCCACCCGAGCCACGGCTTGTTTACCCCGCTATGATCTGGAAGACTGAGACAGTACAGGTGCATCAAAGCTGGGACCAAGATGGCCTCCCAAGTGTTGCAGCGGTCTAAGGTACTGCATCGCAGTGCTAGAGGCATCTCTACAGATCCGGGTTCGATCCCGGGCTGTGTCCCAGCCGGCTGCAACTGTGAGACCCATGAGGCGGCGCTCAATTGGCCAAGCATCGGCTCAATTGTCCCATCGCACTCTAGCGACTCCTGTGGCGGGCCGGGTGCATGCATGCTGACACCAGTTTGATGGTGTTTCCTCCTACACGTTGGTGCAGCTGGCCTCCGGGTTAAGCGAGCAGTGTGTCAAGAAGCAGTGCGGCTTGGCAGGGTCGTGTTTCGGAGGATGCATGGCTCTCGACCTTCGCCTCTCCAGAGTTACAGCAATGGGACAAAACTGCAAACACAAATTGGGGAGAAAAAAGGGTAAAACGTACCAAAGAAAAATACTAAATTAAGCTGTGACCAAGAGACAGAAAAACAGTTTCTATCTCCAGGCCATCAGACTGTTAAATAGTCACCACTAACCTTAGTCACTGTTCTAACTTGAACCTTAGAGACTTCTGCCCTATGTTCATAGTCATTGAACATTGGTCACTTTAATCATGTTTACATACTATTTTACCCAATCGTTGAACACTGGTCACTTTTTTATTTCACCTTTATTTAACCAGGTAGGCCAGTTGAGAACACCTTTATTTAACCAGGTAGGCCAGTTGAGAACACCTTTATTTAACCAGGTAGGCCAGTTGAGAACAAGTTCTCATTTACAACTGCGACCTGGCCAAGATAAAGCAAAGCAGTGTGACAAAAAAAACAACAACACAGAGTTACACATGGGATAAACAAAAGTACAGTCAATAACACAATAGAAAAATCTATATACAATTGTACAGTGTGTGCAAATGGAGGTAAGACAATAAATAGGCCATAGTAGCAAAGTAATTACAATTTAGCAAATGAACACTGGAGTGATAGATGTGCAGATGATGATGTGGAAGTAGAAATACTGGTGTGCAAAAGAGTAAAAAATCAAATCTAAACAATATGGGGATGAGGTAGGTAGTCGGATGGGCTATTTACAGATGGGCTATGTTCAGCTGCAGCGATCGGTAAGCTGCTCAGATAGCTGATGCTTAAAGTTAGTGAGGGAGATATAAGTCTCTAACTTCAGCAATTTTTGCAATTTGTTCCAGTCATTGGCAGCAGAGAACTGGAAGGAAAGGCAGCCAAAGTAGATGTTGGCTTTGGGGATGACCAGTGAAATATACCTGCTGGAGTGCGCGCTACGGGTGGGTGTTGTTATGGTGACCAGTGAGCTGAGATAAGGTGGAGCTTTAACTAGCAAATATTTATAGATGAGCCAAAAGGGTCTGGCGACGAATATGTAGCAGCCAGCCGACGAGTTCATAGAGGTCGCAGTGGTGGGTGGTATATGGGCTTCGGTGACAAAACGGATGGCACTGTGATAGACTGCATCCGGTTTACGGAGTAGAGTGTTGGAGGCTATTTTGTAAATGATATCTCCGAAGTCAAGGATCGGAAGGATAGTCAGTTTTACGAGGGTATGTTTGGCAGCGTGAGTGAAGGAAGCTTTGTTGCGAAATAGGAAGCCAATTCTAGATTTAATTTTGGATTGGAGATGCTTAATATGATTCTGGAAGGAGAGTTTACAGTCTAGCCAGACAGCTAGGTATTTGTAGTTGTCCACATATTCTAAGTCAGAACTGTCCAGAGTAATGATGCTAGTTGGGCGGGCGGGTGCGGGCAACGATCTGTTGAAGAGCATGCATTTAGATTTACTAGCATTTAAGAGCAGCTGGGAGGCCACAGAATGAGTGTTGTATGGCACTGAAGCTTGTTTGGAGGTTTGTTAACACAGTGTCCAAAGAAGGGCCAGATGTATACAGAATGGTGTCGTCTGCATAGAGGTGGATTGAGCGTGGCTGAGGTGCACCCGTGACTAGCACGGAAACCGGATTGCACAGAGGAGAAGGTACGGTGGGATTCAAAATCAGAGTCAGAGTTCTGTTTGTTAATAACTTGGCTTTCAAAGACTTTAGAAAGGCAGGGAAGGATGGATATAGGTCTGTAACAGTTTGGGTCTAGAGTGTCACCCCATTTGAAGAGGGGGATGACCGCGGCAGATTTCCAATCTTTAGGAATCTGAAAGAGAGGCGATATGAAAGAGAGGTTGAACAGACTAGTAATGGGGTAGCAACAATGGCGGCGGATCATTTTTGAAAGTGAGGGTCCAGATTGTCTAGCCCAGATGATTTGTACGGGTCCAGGTTTTGCAGCTCTTTCAGAACATCTGCTATCTGGATTTGGGTGAAGGAGAAGCTGGTGAGGCTTGGGCAAGTAGCTGCGGGGGTGTGGAGCTGTTGGCCGGGGTTGGGGTAGCCAGTAGGAAACCATGGCCAGCCGTAGAGAAATGCTTGTTGAAATTCTCGATTAACGTGGAGTTATCGGTGGTGACAGTGTTTCCTAGCCTCAGTGCAGTGGGCAGCTGGGAGGAGGTGCTCTTATTCTCCATGGACTTTACAGTGTCCCAGAACTTTTTGGAGTTAGAGCTACAGGATGCAAATTTCTGATTGAAATAGCTAGCCTTTGCTTTCCTAACTGACTGTGTGTATTGGTTCCTGACTTCCCTGAAAAATTGCATATCGTGGGGACTATTCGATGCTAGTAATATCTGTATATCTGACTTTAATAATGTTTACTGCAGGAATGTCCAACAGAGCTGTTGCCAGAGAATGTAATGTTAATTTCTCTACCCTGAACCGCTTCCAACGTCCTTTTTGAGAATTCGGAAGTACGTCCAACCGGCCTCAAAACCGCAGACCACGTATAACCACGCCAGTCCAGGAACTCCACATCCAGCTTCGTCCCCTGTGGGATCATCTGAGACCTGCCACCCGGACAGCTGATGGAACTGAGGAGTATTTCTGTCTGTCATAAAGCCCTTCTGTGGGGAAAACCCCATTCTGATTGGCTGGGCCTGACTCTCCTGTGGGTGGGCCAAACTCAAGTGGGTGAGACTATGCCCTCTCAGGCCCACCCATGGCTGCACCCCTGCCCAGTCATGTGAAATCCATAGATTAGGGCCTAATGAATGTATTTCAATTGACTGATTTCCATATATGAACTCTAACTCAGTAAAACCTTTAAATTGTTTAATGTGGCGTTACATTTTTGACCAGTTATATATATACACACACGCACGCACGCACGCACGCACGCACGCACGCACGCACACGCACACACACACACACACACACACACACACACACACACACACACACACACACACACACACACACACACACACACACACACACACACACACACACACACATACATACATACATACATACATACATACATACATACATACATACATACATACATACATACATACATACATACATACATACATACATACATACATACATACATACATACATACATACATACATACATACATACATACATACACAATATGTACACTGCTCAAAAAAATAAAGGGAACACTAAAATAACACATCCTAGATCTGAGTGAATGAAATATTCTTATTAAATACTTTTTTTCTTAACATAGTTGAATGTGCTGACAACAAAATCACACAAAAATTATCAATGGAAATCAAATTTATCAACCCATGGAGGTCTGGATTTGAAGTCACACTCAAAATTAAAGTGGAAAATCACACTACAGGCTGATCCAACTTTGATGTAATGTCCTTAAAACAAGTCAAAATGAGGCTCAGTAGTGTGTGTGGCCTCCACGTGCCTGTATGACCTCCCTACAACGCCTGGGCATGCTCCTGATGAGGTGGCGGATGGTCTCCTGAAGGATCTCCTCCCAGACCTGGACTAAAGCATCCGCCAACTCCTGGACAGTCTGTGGTGCAACGTGGCGTTGGTGGATGGAGAGAGACATGATGTCCCAGATGTGCTCACCACCTGCAGAACCACTCCTTTATTGGGGGTGTCTTGCTAACTGCCTATAATTTCCACCTGTTTTCTATTCCATTTGCACAACAGCATGTGAAATGTATTGTCAATCAGTGTTGCTTCCTAAGTGGACAGTTTGATTTCACAGAAGTGTGATTGACTTGGATTTACATTGTGTTGTTTAAGTGTTCCCTTTATTTTTTTGAGCAGTGTATATATTCCTGTCTCTGACATTGCTCGTTCTGATATTTCTTAATATTTTTTTCTGGATGATTGTTTTTATTTATTTATTGCTAGGTGTTACTGCATTGTTGGCGCTAGAAACACAAGCATTTTGCTGCACCTGCAATAACATCTGCAAATCTGTGTATGCAACCAATACAATTTGATATGATTTTGATTTGATCCTCCCCTCTCTTGCCTTTTCCCAACATGGTATGTTCAGGGCCCTCTGAGGATATCCCTATCCCCCCTCCCTCCACCACACACACACTGCTTGCCAAATGGAGAGGCTGAGATTGTCAATTAGCAGGGTGGGAGAGGGGGAGGGGGGATGGGAGATGTTGGGGGGAGGTTGGGGAAGGTGGAAGGGATGGAGGAGGGATGGAGCACAGATCAGAACCAAGGACAGCTCCCAGTGGAGAGATCTGTGCTGGTTTACTGAATGGATGTCCCGCTTGTTTGGCTTTTAGAGAAACAGACACACTCGTCAATTTCCCTCTAATTTTCTATTTTCCCTTGGTTTATTTTATTCCTCTCTATTCTCACCTCCTTCCTTAGAGGAGGTACACTCACAGTTTTAAGCCCAGTCCAAAAACAGATGTGACGGAACTCTATGTCTCTCTCTACTCCTTGATCAATATGAATTTAACGGACAAGGTTTGAGTTCAGGGAGTTCATGCTGGCCGGTGTGCCTATGGGAAAACTGACTGCACACTGAGACTGACACACACACTCACGCACACACAGTCCACATGCATATACACACATGCGCAAACACACACACTTGCACACTCACACACACACAAACACTCACAATGTTCCGTGGAAATGCTACTAATTCAATCCAATTTAGTCTATAGGCAGTATGTGTCCCAAGCTCATATTACTGACATTCAAGTAATAATTCACACATTATTGAATTATGTTTCTCACTAGGATAAACCTTGGAAGTTTTATGGGCTAAATGGGCTAAAATTGATTGACAGAAACAAAATACTTTGCCTGCCTCAAAGTGAATTTAAATATACAAGATAGAGACTGAGATACTTACAATAGTGAACAAGCGATATAGACAATTCACAACCCAAAAAATGTATGCAGGACAAATGCAAATAGTTACAGTGTTTATAAAGATTATCATTCAACTCTAAATAAGATTGTGGAAGAATACGACTGACACATCAATCCCTTTCTTTTTAAAGAAATGATGTTAACCATGTAGAGACAAAAATTATATTTATTTCTTTAAAAGCTTGAATACCTAATTGAAACAATAACAAAGCAGCCACCCCACCTCAGTTTTGGTAAAAAGTTGAGGGATGTGCTTTGGGAAGTGTTACCACTCTCAAATTCACAGTCAGAGCTATGGATGCAAGGGCTGACCATCCAGGATATCAAAATGATAGTTTTAACCATGTTTTGTGTTTTTGTTGCTATACGGTGTTTGTTTACATGGAGTAAAACAAGCTTATATTTTGGTTTCTGATGGGGTAGGCCCTACTACAGTTGAAGCTCATGAGGCATTTATGAGTTACATTCCTAGATAATTAATGGGTCACAGGAGGCTGGTGGCACCTTAATTGGGGAGCACAGACTTTTGGTAATGGCTGAAGCAGAATGAGTGTTTTCCATGTGTCTGATGCCATTCCATTTGCTCTGTTCCGGCCATTATTAGCAGCCTACTGTGCAATGGGTATATATCATTAATTTAAAATACAAAAACAAATGATGTAGCAATTAAGGATTCTAGCTTTAAGACTAAATATAGTGTTCAATTTTAGGTGAATGAATATCATTCATCTGTGTGTTGCATTGTGCATTGGATTGCCACCTGCTACACATATTCAATATGGATAGTCCTGTTTCATTTGTGGCATTATTTTAAACCAAAAGACAAGCCTTTAACTTTCCCAAAGGTTTAGGTTATTGAGTGTTGTATCTATATCAACTTCTATTCACAAATAATAACTTGAATCTACTGTAAAAACAAACAGACATGGTAAAAGTAAATCATTGGGCCTCACTCTCAACATGCATTCATAAAGTCGCTCGTGACAGTTTGAGCTGTCTATTGAGGAATACGAATTTAGTACAAGGTAGTCTACCAAGTCACGTAGGTCTATCTCTGAATGCATAGACTAGCCTTTACAAAAACAGTCGGTCCTGTTATAAGGGAATTTGAGATCAAACAATTACATTTCAGATAAGTAAAATGGAATAACATAGCTTGAGAAGTCATAGCACTGTTGGCTTTGTGATGCGTTTCAAACACTCAGCGCTTTTCCCACTTGATGATGGAAGGCTATCTTTTACCATGGCCAAACAAGTATTTTCCATCACGTGTAGCCTACATATCAACCAGTTAAGAGTACCGTTCCTTACTGTATCAATGAAGATCAATTGATCACAAATGTTTGGTTAAGAATATGATAATGTCAACCAATCTAAATCCTCGTGGGTTTCGTAATTGTAAGCCATTTGGGTTATTTTGTCGGCAAGAGGAGAACATATAAAGCATTACCAAATATTACATTCAGATGTCATATACTCACCAATTGTTTTTAGTCCTGTCAGTTTCCCCCACTCAAGTAGACGACACGATGTTGACAATGTATTGGAAATATCTGATAATCATAGCCAGGAGAAACGCCCCCTTCCAACTCTCTCTCTCTCCCGCTCTCTAGATACTCCATCCCAAAGCCTCTCCCTTTCAGAAAAAAAGAAGAAAGACCCGAAAGGCAGAAGCCACACGCTTACACCCTTTTTCCTTCGTTATCTCTTGCATTTCTTTCTCGCTCACTCTGTCTCTCTTTCTCTATGCTCACTCTGTCTCTCTCTCTCTCTCTCTCTCTCTCTCTCTCTCTCTCTCTCTCTGCCTCTCTCTCTCTGATTCTATTTCGCTTCTAACCTCCCATTGTTGAGATTCAAACGTGGTCAAAGGGGCGAGGCGGAGGCGACTCGAGATTGGGAGAGAAATACATTCACGCTCACACATCATCATGATGCATAGCCTACGGATCAAGATAATGAGGGTTATAAGTGCCCCAAAGAGCTGGTGATGACTGTGATTGTGTCATAAGAGCCCAATAATAAGAAGAATCCAGTGAAGTCTAATGCCTACCATTTTATTGTAATCAATCAACTGCCTTCATTGTATTAATAACCACATTAAACAATGGTGCTAAAAATGCAGGACAATTATTCAAATGTAACCTTCAGAAAAGTGGTCGAATTATAAAACTGCACACCAGGGACACCAATTACACCAGTGCCATGTTGCTAAGAGACCTCTCTCTTTGAGCCGTTTTGCCCTAAACATGACCGTGATATGCGTTAATTACCTGTAACCTAAAATTACAGATGGTCCTGAATTTAGATTCAGGGTAGACTGATTGACATTTCTGTTATCATTTCAGGATCCACCTCGCCCTTGCACTACAACATGGTTATAGAACAGGGATCATCAATTTTTCCTTGAGCGTATGGTCGGGGTGCCTGAACATAGTTGTAAATCATTTATACACTGGAAATTGACCGCAAGAATCCAAAACAGATAAAACAGTATTTCAAAACTTGATTACCTTTGGTGGGATACGATCACAAATGCCTTTCTATTTATACGTGGGAATACTTGGGAAAAGACTTCCTAAATTAAAATCACTTTGAGCTGATTTCCTGGTGATTTTACAGTCTATGTACAAAATTAAAATAAAGATGGTCTTTTTGCTTAGAAAACACGGGGCCAAATAAAATGAAGGCTGCCAGAAAATTGTTACCTAGATGCTGGGTATACTATACTTTAAAACATATACATAAATTATAGGACGAATAAAGAATATTTAAATATATCTTAATAAAGACCTAATTTTAAAAATGTGTATTTAACCTTTATTTAACTAGGCAAGCCAGTTACGAACAAATTCTTATTTACAATGACAGCCTACCCCTGCCAAACCCTAAAGACGCTGGGTCAATTGTGCACTGCCCTATGGGACTCCCAATCATTTTTAATAAATGATAACATACAGAACATATGAGGCTATGATGGATATATCACTGCAATGAGATTGGGAGAGAAATAGTCTTGCTAGTGCATGCAGAGTCCTATGCATTGGCCACTCCATGTTGTCTGAGGAACACAGTAGGCTATGTGGTGAGTGACAGTGACACAGTAGGCTATGTGGTGAGTGACAGTGACATCTCAGAGATGGGTTGTATACACTTTAATTTAATCTCACGGGATTTCCAGGTGTGGCATTTATACACAGACAGCTTCAATTCTATGATCGCTGCTTACCAAATCTCCCCAAACCATCCTCATCCTCATCCTGATAACACAGGCCTGCACCATGGATAGCCTGCTCTCAATGCATCTGGCTATTACACAGCTCCCCATTGGCCTGTAGATCTGCCATTAAAAAAATATAACAATGGATTTTGTCTGTCAATCAGTTGATATTGTGTGTTTGTCACAATTTATTAGAGATACAAATGAATATTTCTGAAGTGAAACTGTCAGAGGCTCAAATAAATCTGCCTACACAATGGAAGGAAAAAAGTAAACGTTTTATTTAAAATCTACGCCTAAAAACATATATTTGACCTTTTTTGTGAAGAGATTTTCCACTTTTCTTATCTGCTACCCAAGAGAATAAATATGCATAGGCAATGTGGCATTGTGGTGTGTGCAGTTCCAAATGGCCTGGCGAGGACAGCGGAGTACTGAACAGGAGTCCTGTATGCCTCTAACCGCCCGCCCGTCCTGTTGTGTTCTGTTCTGTCTGACTCTCCCTCCTCTTTCCTCCTTTGCAGTCTCCTCAGATCCCTGTTGGAATGAGCACATTTCTCATTCCTTCTATCCTTCTCTCCCGCTCCCTCGCTCCCTCCAGATTACTGCTTTATTAAACAGACTCTCCCTATCTTTCATTTGTCAATCTGCTTCCCATTCCCTCCTCTCTCCTTCACTCTATTTTTCTCTTTCACTCATGCACGCGCACGTCCCTGCACACACACAGAGCTGGATACATCAGTACAGCACATCAGTCATTGCTCCATGTAGTTTCTGCTCTTACACTTTCCTCCATATTCTAGTTCAGGGAGAGAAGAGAGAGAAAGAGAGAAAGAGAGATAAAGAGAAAGAGAGCAACGAGCAGCAGCCCCACAGAGAGCTCCACGCTGCTCTCTGTCTCCTCCTCTCCACTCCTCTCCCCCTCTCTTCCCTGTGCTCCGTCTCTCCCAGAACCGGCCAGGGCAGCTATATTTAGAGCCAGGTTAACTGCTCCTGTCAAAGGTCTGATTTGTATTCCTTGCATGTCTGTCTGACTCAGGGCTGGGAGCAACACAAACAAAAGGGCTAGTTTGAATATGCACTGAGCCACTGGCTTAGAAATCAAAGCCCCCTTTGCCTCATTGCCAGTGGCGCCACCTGCTCTGGGGGGAACTCAAAGTCAAGCCCATTCACTCTGAACACAATCAGCCGAGAGGACTGAACTCAAAGCAACACTTCAGTTTGCTCTATTACATAGTCAAATGTAGGATGGTTAGATTGAAGAGGGATAAGGCAGCCTATTGGCCATCTACCATTCCCCTGAAATGTCTTCATAGGGCCCCTACAGGAACATCTTACTTGGAGTATTTCTTGACATTAACCCCCAGCTGAAATGACAGAGGACATTGTATTGAAAGACATGCACACACACAGGGGCAAAGACGGGTAATGTTCAGTTGAGAATGAGGTGTGATGCTTGCTGCTGCTCACCTCCTCCTCTCTTCCTCTCATTGGCTCTGACTACAACTGTGAAGCTTTCTTCCCACAGGAGCCTCCCCAGTACTCCCAGCCAGACTTCAGCTCCAGCCCCTGGGGAGACAGACTCACTCCGCGCCCACTGTAGGCCAGGCTTCCAGCACCACTACTTGGTTCCAGATGCCAAGACTATAGATGGGAAGTGGATCCCGTAGAGACCCTGACAGTTTGTCTGTTCCGTGATTGGCTAGAGGTACTGCATGAGGTTTGGACTCACATTGCAATTTTCTTGCTGTCTCTTGACATGGAAATATCAACCAATCCATGTTTACACCGGTCTAACTGCATTGGATCAGAGATGACTTCAAGGAAGAGAAAAAAGGAGGGAAGGAACTTAGGCCTCTGTCTTGAGTTCACTTCCTGACTGGCTGGTAGCCTGACAAGGGACGTTCCTATGCAGAGCCCCAGCTGGATCTGTGGTTGGTTGATGCTTCCGATGCTTCCTCCTGCATTCATAGTTCAGACAACAGACACTGTTTGTCGTCAGTGTGGCAGAGTCACAGGGGCACCTTTGTTCCCACCTGTCATCCCATCAAACACTTTTGCTTTTCACCAAATACATAAGACTGTATCCTTTTCTCTTTCCTGTTCTGTAACAGTATTGTATTGATAGTACCAATGTGGTGGACTTTCACTTTAACAATCTCTAGTCCTTAGTGGATGCATGTTCAGTTTTAGGACATTACTAATCACACCCAGAAGATTCCTCTGACAGCATGTGCTCATGGGCCATTACCTTATTACCTTACTGTGTTCTCCCTCTCCCTCTCCCTCTCCCTCTCCCTCTCCCTTTATCTCTCTCTCTCTGTGTGTGTGTGTGTGTGTGTGTGTGTGTGTGTGTGTGTGTGTGTGTGTGTGTGTGTGTGTGTGTGTGTGTGTGTGTGTGTGTGTGTGTGTGTGTGTGTGTGTGTGTGTGTGTGTGTGTGTGTGTGTGTGTGATGAGGTCCTGATCCTGCCATCAGTCAGATTAACAGCAGGCAGAGAGAGGCATCTCATTCCCTCAGGTCACCGTCTCTCCCACAGGCTCTGATGGTGGCTCACGCTGATGATGTCATGGTATAGATCAGCAGGGCGTCTGTTGTGGGGTTGGGTGTCAGCGGCGCTGGCTGGGATAGAGGAGGGAGGGGGAGATGGAGGAGTGGGGGGTAGGGACAGCAGAGTGCCTCACTGGCTGAGAGTGACTCAATCCTTTTAGCCAACTTCAAGAGACACTGGGGAAATGTGAGGAGGATGAATCCACACATTACTTCCAGCTGCTGCTCATTCTCATCCATGGGTGGGTCAATATGTTAACTGTAAAACTGTTGTGTTTCCATCACACAGACAGTGAGTGGGGTGAAGTGAGTGCAGCATCATGCCCTCCAGGGTGGTGTGGGACAGAACAGTGACACTGTCTCTAAGGGCTGCTGGGCTCTTGACTGTAGCTCCGCCTGATACACAAAACTATCCTTTCCTCCTCCTCCTCTTCTTTGCTTCGCCGTTTCAATCCCACTCTCTGTTCCCACTTCTTGGAACCAGCCCATGCAATTGGATTTGGTCTCTGTCCTTCGGTGCGTCTGGCTTGTCTCAACATCCTCTTCACTCACTATGGCTCTCCATTCTCCCCTGCCCTGCCTTTTATCGCTCTCGTAACTGGCCAGTGGTCCATTGCAGTCTGTTACAACATGACTGTGCAACAACAACAGCAGAGATCCGTATGTACTTGTGCTGATGCTGTGTACTGAGACGCGGTACGCCTGCTGCTGCCTCTATGAGCCTTTGTGTGATGTTTGATGCTCTGCTGTTACACTGGCTGTTTGTGTTTAGATATCTAGGAATCGGTTGGGGGGGATGGAGAGATAGACAGTTCATTGTTTACATTCATTGATTGCCAGGGAGCCTCTCTCTCTCGCTCTCTCTACCCGTCTTTTCCAACAAAACCACTTTATCAGTGCACCCAGTACCCTGCTCCCTAAGCAGCTGCAGGCCAGGGGTTTGGTTAGATCAGGGTAATGGGTGTAGAAACAGGCTAATAACATTACTGACACTGTAAGGAAGGGAGGGGGGGGCAGAGTGGGCTGATGGGAGAAAAGGGTGGAGAGGGATGCTGGGAAGGGGGAGGGGCAGGTGCATCACTAATAGCTTTTTAAAAAGGTTACAGCATGTCGCTCCCTCTTTATAATGGGCCCTAGCTGTGCTGGAAATGCAATTTCCGGGAAAGATAATGCGCGAGTGAGAGGGGGGAAGTGTGTACCTTGTACTTGTGCTTGAGACGGGGAGTGAGAGAGAGAGGGGTTGGTGAGAGAGAAAGACATATAGAAAACAATAGAGGGAGAGAGAGAGAAAGGCGGGTGGTGAGTAGAGGTGTATTCTGTGAGTGTACTCTGTTTATCACTGCAGTGTAAAGGGTGGCGGTGTAAATGTTGAAATACTTCATGTGAGCATTACCCGTGGACACTACACTGTCATGTATCTGAACAAACATGATTCCTGAGCTTCCTGCATGTCTGATTCAGCCATGTACACTAATTAACCTCGTGCATCCACTGGATAGGAGTTTAAACATAGCCTGATTACGTGCGCATGCTTTTCCAAGGGTAAATGTAATTGCTAGTCATGTTCTGGAGACAACTTCATTGCACACTGCCTATAATGATACTCTTACAATTTCCTTCTCACTCTCTGCATTTTACATGCAGGTACAGAATTGATTAAATGTATAATTTCTATTTCATTGTATCAAGAATGGAGAGAGTAAGACTGTTGATATACCAAACTAAAGAATTCTAATCAATATTGACCTTCATTTGGCGTGTGTGTGCGTGTGTGTAGAGAGAGAGAGAGAGTGAGAGCACTGAAGAACAAGTCAGAGAACGTTGCCTGGGTTTCTCTCATCTATCAGCTTCCCTCCATCTCTTTCTATATCTCTATACCCCTATCACCTAATCTATCAACCACGGAACATCCGGGACTGTCTGTCACTCTCTCCCCTTCCTCTCTGTAGAGTGTTATACACCATCTCTCTCTCTCTCTCTTTCCCCATCATGACTCATCCTGCCTGCCTCACCTCCTTCAGTTAATGATGATGGTGACACGTGTGACTTCCTCAATGGAGTGACTCATCTGATCACACATAACTTCCTATTTGACAAGGGAATCTGCTGCTGCCTCAAGTCACTGCACCTGGAGAGACTTTACGGTTGAGCAGTATGGGTCTAGGGTTGTATTCGGAATGTGTGACATTATTAAACGTAATAAATATGAATCTGACCTGTTTTACAACTTCTATGTATGTTAAGGGTC
This sequence comes from Oncorhynchus gorbuscha, assembly GCF_021184085.1. NCBI lineage: Eukaryota > Metazoa > Chordata > Actinopteri > Salmoniformes > Salmonidae > Oncorhynchus > Oncorhynchus gorbuscha. Next base: position 18,503,850 of record NC_060188.1, on the reverse strand, counting down.
AGGAATTTAGCACGGTTTAGAAATAAGAAAAATCAATAGCAGAATATACACATAGAATTACACTCTCAACTGATATTCAGAACATTGTTCACACTTTAGAGGGCTCAGTCCAGGTTTAAATCATCCTGAATAAACCCCAGAGGAAGTGCAGATGGAGTCCGGCTGTGAGGGGAACATTTCTCCTCATAGGGTCTTTCAACCTCTCGACATGGAGTCTTTGGTTCTTTATATTAATTTACCCAGGTTTAGAAATTGCAGGTGCAATTCTAAAAGGTCTTGAAGCTTCTGAAATCATTGTGAGTCAAAGGTTTATTTTCTAAGATTTCAATTAAAACCTACATTTGTAGTAAAAGAGGCGAGCCTAAGAGAGCCAATGCTACTGTGTCATTGGAATACCTTAAAATGTTCACAGCTGTGATAGTGGAACATCACCTAGAAGAAACAGGAATGACAACCTCGTAATCAGTGATGCACTCTGATAATTGCTTACCTTGCATTATTAACACAGGTACGTTGCCTCTGAATAACACAGTGATAGCACCGGTGGAAATATCTGATATAGGTCGCCATCTTGTGGCCTTCTACTGTCACTGCATAGTCAACGGACGTAATCAATAAGGCCCAGTCCTTGCTATAACAGTCTGTAGGGTCTTTGCTATTAATATCACATGATAGCGTGCACATAATACATATATTCTACATTTTATCCCAACTTACATTTACCATTTGTGAAACCATTAGGCTAAGAACATAAAATACAGTGTTTGCTTGTTCAGTAATTTGCACGTATGCTAGTTTTTAGACATTACTGGGAGTAATTAACAATATTGTACTGAGGTAATAAGGACATTTTAAAACTTCTTAGGGCTAGGCCACTGTTTTCTCCACTTCCTGTCTGAATGACGTGCCCAAGGTAAACTGCCTGTAGCTCAGGCCCTGTAGCCAGGATATGCTGATAATTGATACCATTAGAAGGAAAACACTTTGAAGTTTATATAAATGTTAAAATAATGTAGGAGAATATAACACAATAGATATGGTAGGAGAAAATCCAAAGAAAAACCAACCGGAATGTATTTTTTGAGAGGGACCATCCTCTTAGAAATGCAAGAGAAAGGTCATATTGTAAAATAGCTCCCTGGATGCAATTCCTATGGCTTCCACAGGGTTTCAGCAGTCTATGTCCAAGTTTCAGGCTCACAAATAAGAAATAACAGTTTTTGTAAGAGGACACTGATGCGAACCGCATCTCTGCTTGTCTGGCAGACATATCAGTGTGGATGACGGATCACCACCTCAAGCTGAACTTCGGCAAGACGGAGCTGCTCTTCCTCCCGGGGAAGGACTGCCCGTTCCATGATCTCGCCATCACGGTTGACAACTCCATTGTGTCCTCCTCCCAGAGCGCTAAGAACCTTGGCGTGATCCTGGACAACAAACTGTCGTTCTCAACTAACATCAAGGCGGTGGCCCATTCCTGTAGGTTCATGCTCTACAACATCCGCAGAGTATGACCCTGCCTCACACAGGAAGCGGCGCAGGTCCTAATCCAGGCACTTGTCATCTCCCGTCTGGATTACTGCAACTCGCTGTTGGCTGGGCTCCCTGCCTGTGCCATTAAACCCCTACAACTCATCCAGAACGCCGCAGCCCGTCTAGTGTTCAACCTTCCCAAGTTCTCTCACGTCACCCCGCTCCTCCGCTCTCTCCACTGGCTTCCAGTTGAAGCTCGCATCCGCTACAAGACCATGGTGCTTGCCTACGGAGCTGTGAGGGGAACGGCACCTCAGTACCTCCAGGCTCTGATCAGGCCCTACACCCAAATAAGGGCACTGCGTTCATCCACCTCTGGCCTGCTCGCCTCCCTACCACTGAGGAAGTACAGTTCCCGCTCAGCTCAGTCAAAACTGTTCGCTGCTCTGGCTCCCCAATGGTGGAACAAACTCCCTCACGACGCCAGGACAGCGGAGTCAATCACCACCTTCCGGAGACACCTGAAACCCCACCTCTTTAAGGAATACCTAGGATAGGATAAAGTAATCCTTCTCACCCCCTCCCCCCTTAAAATATTTAGATGCACTATTGTAAAGTGGTTGTTCCACTGGATGTCATAAGGTGAATGCACCAATTTGTAAGTCGCTCTGGATAAGAGCGTCTGCTAAATGACTTAAATGTAAATGTAAATGTAAATGACACAGTCTTGTGTCTTGACACAGTCTTGTTTTTGTGCATCTTGATAAAGTTGCGCAACTGCTAAAATCGGTTTCCTATTGAACATACTTCTTTCCAAAATAAATATTATAGTTTGATTACATTTTAGGGTGTCTGAGGAGTAAATAGAAATGTAATTTGACTTGTTTAAATAAAGGTTAGGGGTAGATTTTTGGATTTCTTTCTCTGCAAGTTGAACGAGTGGATTACTCAAAACTAAACAGACTTTTTGGGAATAAAAAAGGATTTGATCTAACAAAACGACACTACATGTTATAGCTGGGACCCTTTGGATGACAAATCAGTAGAAGATTTTCAAACAATCGCATGGCATGTTTTTGCTGTAATAGCTACTGTAAATCGGACAGTGCAGTTAGATTAACAAGTATTTAAGCTTTCAGCCGATATAAGACCCATATGTACCTAAATGTTTAAAATCCTTAAGAACTATTAGAATTGATTTGAATTACGCGCCCTCCAGTTTCACCGGAAGTTGTCCCCCTAGCGGGACACCGATCCAAAACAACTTCTATATCACAGAGGTTAGAGAGTTATCAGCTCAGAAGTTGCAGATCTGCATTGACTAATAAAATAAATGATTTACAAGTAATACGTATCTCTCACCAGCCTTTAGAGGTTGTTGCTGAGGCAGAAGTGCATATTATGTCCAATAGAGAAAATAAAAAGAGAACATTGATTAAAAAGTATAAAACATTCCTATTGGCTATGATCCACACCCTGGGCCACATTTGAGCAGCATTCAGCATTGCGATTGGTCAAAGGATAAAATCAATGACAGTAAAACGTGTCCTGCCCTCATAAAAGGCAAGAGAAAACACTCAACATCCTTTTTATTGCAATATCCATTTATTGTTCTCATCAGACAAATCTTTACAAAACAGAGGGTACGTTGTAACAAGATGAAATGAAGTGTTAAAACTCAAAACACTTTTCCTATGTTACTGCATTATTTATCGTGTTATTATTTTTTAAATAGAACTAAATCAAACTGCAGATGTATTGTATTGCACCAAGGAACACACATTCTGACCCAAACATAGTCAAGCCATCTGTGTAGTATTTTGTAGCTGCTGTCAGTTTTGGCCTAGCAGTTAAGAGCGCTGGACCAGTAACTGAAAGGTCGCTGGTTCGAATCCCCGAGATGACAAGGTGCCCTAGACCAAGGCACTTAACCATAATTGCTTCTGTAAGTCGCTCTGGATGAAAGTGTCTGCTAAATGACTTAAATGTAAAAGCAACAGACCCCTCAAGATTGTGATAGTAGTATACAGTGCACTATGTCCTAATTCACTGACTTTGGTGTATAGGGAAAGGAGGATACCTAGTCAGCTGTACAACTGAATGCATTCAACCCTACCCCTCTGAATCAGAGAGGCGTGGGGGGCTGCCTTAACCCACTGTTCCCTGGGAGCCAATGACATTGATTAACTGTCTTGCTTAGGGGCAGAACGACAGATTTTTACCGTGTCAATTTGGGGATTCGATCCAGCAACCTTTCGGTTACTGGCCCAATATGGACTGGCAGGTGAACTATTACAAGAGAAACTAAACCATGAGGGGATTCTATTGTTAGCATAAAGTCACGGGCCATCTTCGGTTGACTCCAACCTTGGACCGGGAGGGTACCTGGTTTGATGCAGAATGGCTGCCATTTTGGAACGAGGAGAGGTCCGATCCAGGCCTGATTTAGAGTGGACCAGGACATTTACATACACTCTTGTCTTTAGTAATACAGTTGATATGATTAATGTTCCCATTTCTCCATAACCACTTAATGTAAGGAGAGCAGGGGGGTGTCTGTGTAAAAATCACATTCTCATTACAAAAAATAACTATTTACAAAACCATACAAACAGGTTTAAGTGTAAGAAAGTGGAAAAGAGGGGAGGTATAGGCTAGAGATTAGGAGAGGTAAGTGAGTGTGTGCGTTTATTTGTTTCGATGGGTGAGCATGTGTTTGTTCGTCCAAAAGTGTGTGTATTTTGGTGAGTTTGTCAATATTAAATATATGTTTTCTTATGAGCGTTTTCGTGTGTGTGTGTGTGTTGTCCAGCAGAGGGAAACATTCCACAGCACAGTGACAGTATAGTCAGGATACAACACAAAGAAGAAAACCAAACAGTGGAAGAAAACCATCCGCCATTGGGAGGGAGTGGAAAGTGGAGGGTGAGATATGAGCAGTGGTGGAAAAAGTACCCAATTATCATACTTGAGTAAAAATAAAGATTACCTTAATAGAAAATGACTCAAGTGAAAGTCACCCAGTAAAATACTACATGAGTAAAAGTCTAAAAGTATTTGGTTTTAAATATACTTAAGTATCAAAAGTAAATGTAATTGCTAAAATATACTTAGTTAAACGTAAAGTAGAAATCGTTTCAAATTCCTTATATTAAGCAAATCTTTTAAATTTACGGATAGCCAGGGGCACACTCCAACACTCACATAACTTACAAACAAAGCATTTGTGTTTTGTGACTCCTCCAGATCAGAGGCAGTAGGGATGACCAGGGATGTTCTCTTGAATAGTGCATGAATTGGACCATTTTCCTGTTCTGTTAAGCATAAACATTTTTTGGGGCTGTCAGGGAAAATGTATGGAGTAAAAAGTACATAATTTTCTTTAGGAATGTAGTCAAGTACAAGTAAAAGTTGGCAAAAAATGTAAATAGTAGAGTACAGATACCCCAAAAAACTACTTAAGTAGTACTTTAAAGTATTTTTACTTAAGTACTTTACACCACTGGATATGAGTGAGGGCTGTGCAAATCAAAATTAAACTGTTTGTGGTAACCACACTATATATACACATCAAATAAATACATCTACGATCAATCTCCACAAAGTCCAAAAATATCTCTCTACGGCCCAGAGACAGGGAATCTTGGTTTTCCAGTGTGGCGTTCCGTTCCATGCCGATGTGATCCGTTCCATGCCGATGTGATCCGTTCCATTCCGATGTGATCCGTTCCAATCCGATGTGATCCGTTCCATTCCGATGTGATCCGTTCCATTCCGATGTGATCAGTTCCATTCCGATGTGATCCGTTCCATTCCGATGGGATCCGTTCCATTCCGATGGGATCCGTTCCATTCCGATGTGATCCGTTCCATTCCGATGTGATCCGTTCCATTTCGATGTGATCCGTTCCATTCCGATGTGATCCGTTCCATTCCGATGGGATCCGTTCCATTCCGATGGGATCCGTTCCATTCCGATGTGATCCGTTCCATTCTGATGTGATCCGTTCCATTCCGATGGGATCCGTTCCATTCCGATGGGATCCGTTCCATGCCGATGTGATCCGTTCCATTCCGATGGGATCCGTTCCATTCCGATGGGATCCGTTTCATGCCAATGTGATCCGTTCCATTCCAGGCAAAAGGGATGTGTAAGTAAACAAGTATTTTAGTGACATCACAATGACAAAGCTTTGGTAACCAAGGTTCCCTGTCCAGATACATTGAGTGTAAAAGAAAATGTTTGGTACTGTACAAAGCTCATGTCCTGTCACTTGTGATGTATTTCAAAATGTGTCTCATCCGGTCTTACCAAATCTGTATATATATATATATATATATATATATTTCATGCTGACTTGCTGCAGAAGCAACCAATCGAAAGCGGAGAAAAATAAACCGTCTGCAGTTTCATCCTGTTTGTTCTTGTATTGTCTTCTCCTCAGTGATATGAACAGAATCCTTTGATCTGGGTAATGTCATGCAGAGCTGAAGAGAGGTCTGCCAGAGAGCTAATGCGGTGCGTGTAGACCTACCAGGATCCTGATCTGTGTGTGTTGTCTCTATGCTGTATTTGGAAGGTACAGTAATTAAGTACCACAGTTGCTACAGAAAGTGATTGGTCCGTAAACATTTGTTCACTTGAGATATTTGATGACTGGCGCATTCTAGGATACTGAAAATGCGCCCTAAAGCCAGCGGAGAGCGTTCATTCAGCGGTTGTTTGGGTTCATCTTACAATCGCACAGAGACACAAATGACTGAAGTGTTTCAGGATGACTGGCTGCATTGCCTGTGAGGAAGGACATCTCCGACAGACAGTTGAAAACACAAAAGAACACAGTTGTCAAATGGATTGACAGTTTCTCCTTACAAGCACGTAGAAGATGAAACATCACCTTGTGATATCAGTGAGATGTGTACCTCACACAATGGAGCACATTCAAAAACAAGTCTGCAAAACAAAAAAGAAGCCTCTGAAAACAACAAAAGGAAAGAGGCATAACTGTACCTGACACTGTACTGAATGTTCAGCTGGACAGCTGTTAAGTCTTTGTGAGTCTCACTTTGAGAGCTCTCAGTTCCCCCAGGGGTTTGGGCTTGGACAAGGTTAGGGGGAGGTGCGTAGAGGTCTGAGTATGCTGTGTGTGTTGTGTTTGTGTGTGTGTGTTTTGAAAGTCTAGACCTGCGTGGAGTAGGATCTGTAGAGGGTGGAGTAGCGGCCTGCCGGGTGGGCGGCGCAGTGGTGTTCGTGTGAGTGTTCATGTTCGTGTGGCTCGTCTAGACTTCGCTGGAAATGGAGCGAGACGGAATGAGGACATCTGGGGTGGCGGGGAACCGATACGGCTGATGGTCATGTGATCTCTGTGAAAGGAGACCCCCTCTGAGTCTGCAGGGGAGAGAGAGTGAGTGAAAAAGAGAAAGGGAGGGACAGAGGAGAAGAGAGGGAGGAAGAAGAGACAGAGAGAGAAAGATGGGGCGGAAAGAGTGATGGAAAAAAGAAAAACGAGTGAGGAGCAAGAGAAACAGATCAAAAGTTGGTCAGAATGGCTGGTGAACGTAGGGATGGTAGGGAGGGCAGGAGGAGGAGAGTGCAGGATGCTGGTGACAGAGATAGAAGGATAGAGATCAAGTGAGGGATAAGGGAAAGAGCAAGGTGGGAGAAAGGGGAGAGGAGGTCAGGTGAGGGTTAGTGTAGGTGACTGACAAGAGGAGACACAAGCAATCTCAAAGCTGCTCCCTTGAATCACACTTCCAACAGGTTGTGCTTCCCCAGTGCCTTCTGCTCTCCCTTATCTAAAGAGCTCACAGTGCACTTCTCATTCACTTCAAAGTTCTAAGAGGCCTTCAAAGCTTCAACCACTGAGGGATGGTGAATGAATGCTGAGGAAGAGTACTGCAAACGGCTCCCTCTAAAGAGCCACACATTTTCTGAGTAAAGGGTTATTGGCTCAAAGACAAGGTTGGGTTTTCTTGTGCTTTGGTCGGGGTTGAGTGTTAGGGGGTGGTGCTGGAAGATGCGCTGTGAGGGGACATCCTCTTTTGGGATTGGGGGGACGACAGAAGGGGAGAGAAGGTGTGTGCAACCCTGTGTGTGCAACCCTGCCACTCACCCACCCCCACCCCTTACCTGAGTTCCACTTAACTTTTCAAGAGGACTCTCCACACAGGGCAGAGCCACCATGGGCATGCCTAGCACCGACTCAGGGCGATGTGGCCGCGGGGGAGGGGGAGGGGGCCTCGTCTGCTGGAAGTTGTTGATCACACACGTCACCTGGAGAGAGAGGAGTGAGAGTGAGAAAGAGAGAGAGAACGGAAGAGAGAGAGAGAGAGAGAGAGAGAGAGAGAGAGAGAGAGAGAGAGAGAGAGAGAGAGAGAGAGAGAGAGAGAGAGAGAGAGAGAGAGAGAGAGAGAGAAAAACTGAGTTAATAAGAAAATAAAATGTAATGCCAAAAGTATTGGGACAGTGATAATTGTGTTGCTTTTTGGCTCTGTACTCCAGAACTTTGGATTTGAAATGATACAATGACTATGAGTGTAAAGTGCAGACTGTCAGCTTTAATTTTAGGGTATTTTCATCCATATCGGGTGAACCATTTAGAAATTACAGAACGTTTTGTATATAGTCCCCCCATTTTAGGGGACCAAATCAAATTGTATTGGTCACATGTGCCGAATACAACAGGTGTAGACTTTAGAGTGAAATGCTTACTTACAAGCCCATTCTCAACATTGCATAGTTAAATAGTAAGACAAATACTTACACAAAAAAAAACTAAATAGTAAGACAGCCACCAATTGTGCAAATTCTCCCACTTAAAAAGATGAGAGAGGCCTGTAATTTTCATCATAGGTACACTTCAACTATGACAGACATAATGAGGAAAAAAATCCAGAAAATCACATTTTTAATTAATTTATTTGCAAATTATGGTGGAAAATAAGTATTTGGTCACCTACAAACAAGCAAGATTTCTGGCTCTCACAGACCTGTAACGTCTTCTTTAAAATGTCAGCAATATACATCACTGTTACATTCTATCACCCTCATCTCATCTCTCTGAATAATGACTTCCCTAACCACCCTCTTCTCCCTCGCCATTCCCTCAGCTCCCTCCATGCTTCCCTCCCCTCCCCTCCCCTCCCCTCGCTCCCTCTCACCAGAAACACAGCGATGGCTCCTCCAGTGAAGAAGCCGGCCAGGACGTCGGCCCAGTGGTTGCGGTACTCTGCCACCTTGACCACTCCCACCAGCATGGCCAGGCATAGCAGGGTCAGGCTGACCGTAGGCTTGGTCAGCCGAGTGCCTTTGGTCCGGAATACCAGCGTCACATACATCTGAGACAGACAGGTAGGGGGAGGAGACCCGGAGGACTGTCAGGAATTGTCAAACTGTAGGCTGGGTATCAGCTCTATACTGTAGGGTGGTATACCATAACATGTGTATCAAACTGTCCAAACTCCTACTCCCCAGACTAGAACCTACCACAGTGTAGACTGCAGAGTAGACACTGAGGGCTGCGTCCTTGGAGGGGAAGGATTTGCGTGCGGATGCCACTACCAGGGGGTTTCCAGTGCAGGCACGGGGCTGGGTGATGTATTGCATGTTGGATGTGCACCCCAGGGCCGTGTAGTTAGGCCGGCAGGCAGACAGGAAGTGAGGCGTCTGGTTTCCTGTAACCGCCTGACCCGCGTTGGCAAAGATGGTGGTGGTGAACAGGCCGAAGGAGAACACCCCTGAGGGAGAGAGAGAAAGAGAGAAAGAGCGAGAGAGAGCAATGACAGCTAACTAAAAGAGGAGGAGTTTAGTTATCCCCTAGCCTACCTGGGAGCCGCTGTTATCAGCTGAGGTGTGAAATTGCAAAAGCCATCATGATCACCTGAAGTGATGAACATGCAAATAAAGTTGAAGTCGGAAGTTTACATACACCTTAGCCAAATACATTTAAACTCAGTTTGTCATAATTCCTGACATTTAATCCTAGTAAAAATTCCCTGTCTTAGATCAGTTAGGATCACCACTATATTTTAAGAAAGTGAAATGTCAGAATAATAGTAGAGAGAATGATTGATTTCAGCTTTTATTTCTTCCATCACATTCCCAGTGGGTCAGATGTTACATACACTCAATTAGTATTTGGTAGCATTGCCTTTAAATTGTTTAACCACGGTGAAATGTTTTGCGTAGCCTTCCACAAGCTTCCCACAATAAGTTGGGCAAATTTTGGCCCATTCTTCCTGACAGAGCTGGTGTAACAGAGTCAGGTTTGTAGGCCTCCTTGCTCGCACACACTTTTTCAGTTCTGCCCACAAATGTTCAATAGGATTGAGGTCAGGGCTTTGTGATGGCCACTCCAATACCTTGACTTTGTTGTCCTTAAGCCATTTTGCCACAACTTTGGAAGTATGCTTGGGGTCATTGTCCATTTGGAAGACCCATTTGCGACCAAACTTTAACTTCCTGACTGATGTCTTGAGTTGTTGCTTCAATATATCCACATAATTTTCCCTGCCTCGTGATGCCATCTATTTTGTGAAGTGTACCAGTCCGTCCTGCAGTAAAGCACCCCCACAACATGATGCTGCCACCCCCATGCTTCACGGTTGGGATGGTGTTCTTCGGCTTGCTAGCCTCCCCCCTTTCCCTCCAAACATAACGATGGTCATTATGGCCAAACAGTTATATTTTTGTTTCATCAGACCAGAGGACATTTCTCCAAAAAGTATGATCTTTGTCCCCATGTGCAGTTGCAAACCGTAGTCTGACTTTTTTATGGAGGTTTTGGAGCAGTGGCTTCTTCCTTGCTGAGCGGCCTTTCAGGATATGTCGATATAGGACTCATTTTTGTTTGTACCTGTTTCCTACAGCATCTTCACAAGGACTTTTGAGGTTGTTCTGTGATTGATTTGCACTTTTCACACCAAAGTAAGTTCATCTCTAGGAGACAGAACGCGTCTCCTTCCTGAGCGGTATGACGGCTGCGTGGTCCCATGGTGTTTATACTTGCGTACTATTATTTGTATAGATGAATGTGGTACCTTCAGGAATTTGGAAATTGCTCCCAAGGATGAACCAGACTTGTGGAGGTCTACAATTTTATTTCTGAGGTCTTGGCTGATTTCTTTTGATTTTCCAATTATGTCAAGCAAAGAGGCACTGAGTTTGAAGGTAGGCCTTGAAATACATCCACAGGTATACCTCCATTTGACTCAAATGATGTCAATTAGCCTTTCAGAAGCTTCTAAAGCCATGACATAATTTTCTGGAATGTTCCAAGCTGTTTAAAGGCAACTTAGTGTATGTAAACTTCTGACTCAGTGGAATTGTGATACAGTGAATTATAAGTCAAATAATCTGTCTGTAAACAATTGTGTCATGCACAAAGTAGATGTCCTAACCAACTTGCCAAAACTATAGTATTTAACTAGAAATTTGTGGAGTGGTTTAAAAATTTGTTTTAATGATTCCAACCTAAGTGTTTGTAAACTTCCGACTTCAACTGTATGTATGAAATTCTTCACCAGTTCTTCACCAGTTTTAGCCATCACCATCACAAACTGCTGAGGCATGTCTCTTCCTGTTTTATTGTTGTGTTACTTGTATTCTCGTGTTTCTTCAAATGTAGCAAGTTCAATCAGGAAGGCTGGTCTGAATGTTTGTTCAACTTCATCAAGCCGCAAACACAATTCACTCTGTTTCTTATTATATGGGCATATTGGGATTGAATACAAGTGTTTCATCATCAGCATAGCATCTAGTTCTTCTCCTCTATCCTATTAGCCATGTGCAGAATGTCATTCACCTATTCACCTTAAGCCTATAAGCACGGCACAATAATGCACATTCTGCAGGGTTCCTGTTTAACCTATCACTTTCCTCTCTTTACTGTCCCAGACCCTACATTTGTGGCAGCCGGAATTGGATGAGAGCCCTCCGACCGGATGTTTGAGGACTGGCCTGGCCCTGGACGAGAGGAACGATTTGCCGTGGTTGGTAATTGGCGGAAAGGCGAAGGAGTAATGCTTTGTCCAGATGGAGGAATGCTAACTTGTGTCACTGGCATAGAAGGCGTTGGCGGAGTGGCCTGTGTCCCGTGCTCCGTGTTGGCTGTTGATCCCGGAGCCTCCGGGGACTGTGTGCCATGGGGTACCAGAGGGGCAGATTGGGAAAGAAAGGCAGACAGGTCAGGTCCATGTGGAGGGGTGGTCAGGTCAACTCCCTGTTCGTTCCTCACCAGGAAGGATGAGACCATCCGTGCCTCCTCCAATTCCCTTCTTGCTTGATGGTGCCGTCGCTGCTGTGCCAGGTCCTTGGCAATGAATTCCCATTCCTGTAGAGCTCTACGGGCCTGCACATCCAATTGGTGACATCGTTTGTCAGCCTGTCGTTCCTCCTCAATCTGACACTCAATTTCCTCCAAAGCTAATAGTTTCATCCTCTCTTGTAGGACAGCGTTCTGTGAATCGCTGAGGGCTAGTGAATGGGGCGGTTTCCTATCTAAGAGTGGAGGATAAGGCAGGCCACACCCATATCTCCTAGGTCATGGCCAGGTCCAGGGTCGCACCCAAGAAGCAGTTGTCAATGCCTAGGCTGGAACTCAGTGCCGCCCTTTCCGGAGCCCAGTTGGCCTCTACCTTGCGAGCCGAGCTCACCTTGCCAATCCAAAGGGTCATCTACTGGAGTGAATCGACCACTGTATTGACATGGCTCAAGTCCGAGTCCTGCAGGTATAAGGTGTTTGTCGGAACTCGCATTGCGGAAATCCAAGACCTAACAGAATTCCAGGACTGGAGGTATTTATATTACTATCTATATTATTATTTATATTTATATCTGTATTATTATTATTATCTATTTTATTATATTTGCTCTATTATTATTATTTTCTATATTATTTATAGTATTATTTATATTATCTATATTATTATTATTATCTACATTAATATGATCTATTTTATTATATTTTCTCTATTATTATTATTTTCTATATTATTTATATTATTATTTATATTATCTATATTATTATTATTATTATTATCTATATGATTATTATTTACATGATCTATATGACTATTATTTTCTATATTATCATTAATATTCATATGTATATCTATATAATTATTATCTATATTTTTTATTTTATTTTAATTATTTTTATTATCTATACTATTATTATAATAATTATTATCTATATTATTATTATTATTATTGTTATCACTGCAATGTTGGGAAAGAGCTCTCACTGTACTGTTTTACACCAGTTATATCCTGTGACAAATACACAGTGACAAATACAATCAACATCTACATTTACCTTTAAAAATACATCAAATGTAGGTACGCTTTTGTAGATATTTCCAATTCCAGGTGTGTTTATATCATCTTGTTAGACACACTAATCATTCAAGAATAGTTCAGGCAGGGCTGGGTGGTGTTGACCTAAACTCTAGAGGCTGTAGTGGTTACCTAGGAAGCGGACGATGCGTCGCAGCAGGGGGTTGAAGTAGCAGCAGTCTGCTGTCACTATGGTCTTCTCTTGCGTCCCCTCAGCCTTCAGAAAGAATGCCACCAGCTCCCCTACCAGGATCTGTAGAGAGAGAGAGAGAGAGAGAGAGAGAGAGAGAGAGAGAGAGAGAGAGAGAGAGAGAGAGAGAGAGAGAGAGAGAGAGAGAGAGAGACAAAGAGAGACAAAGAGAGATAAGCGAGAGAGAAAGGGAGAGAGAGAGAAGAGAAAGAGAGACAGACAGAGACAGACAGACAGAGACAGACACATAGATACAGAGAGACAGAGAGAGGAAGAGAGAGACAGAGAAAGACAGACACAGAGACAGAGAGACAGAGAGAGGAAGAGAGAGACAGAGAAAGAGAGACACAGAGAGAGACAGAGAGAGTGAGAGAGAGACAGAGAGAGGGAGACAGAGGGAGAGACAGGGAGAGAGAGAGACAGAGAGAGAGAGAGAGAGAGAGAGGAGGCAGTGAGAGATCCCGTTAGCTTTATTGAGGGCCCTGAACTGAGCGAGAGGGCGCGTGTCTTGAAAACAACAAGTTATTTGATTTAATTTAGGCAAAGTTCTCGAAAAGCCACATGCCCACACAGACCTCAACTCTCTCACACAACACGTGGCTTAAAATGTCAGCGCGTGGCTAGTGATCCCCATGTTCACACCCACACAGTTTAATTTGAAACCCTTTTATCATCAACATCACATTTGCAGGAGTCCAGCCATTCATTTGTGTTACAACAAACACCCACCATTGGAGTGAGGAACGTGCCAGGCTCGTGACAGCCGCAGAAACCAGATAACTGTAGCTACATTGCACACCCACTGAGTGCATGTGCTGACATGATGCTTTATTGAGGGCCCTGAACTGTGAAACTCACTTTTATGCATGGTACTCAGACAACACCAACTATTTCCAGTTTCTGAAACGACTTGCCTCAACAAAACATTTGCTTGTCCTTCTGGAGAAAACCATGTGTTTATTACTCCGACAGCAAGGACCAGGCTAATAGCCACCTAACACTAAAGCATAACGGAATCCAACTTATGTTCATGAAATATAAATGTCAAATGCACTCGGGATCCACAATACAGAGGAATAGCAGAAAATAACATGTTACCTTCCCTTATTTATAGAAATGAGACAGAAATAAAAGTCTCAGATCTAAGAAAAAGTAAGACTCGAGAGTTTGAATGAGCTAACAGCCTCTGATGCAAAGGCTCTCTGTTCCTATGTGCGTGCCCAATATCACTCCCCCTCCATTAGGGAAACATACATCATAGTGACTAATGGTTCCATAGCAACATTAAACTAACTCTAATATGAACCATGACTTCAAATTGGAAGGAGATGATCAACATAAACTAGAGGTTGCAGAGAGCACCGCTGACTGACAAACATATGTCCACACAGTAAATCTGTGAACATGTGTTAGGGAAGTGAGTTATTGGGCTTCATCCCATCCTACTCCTGCATGGATCAATACTCTGAAACACTGATTCTCAGTCTGCTAAAAGCTGTTCAGCAGTAGGGTGGTGATCCTGTTCGGGAAGCATATCACATAGTCAATACTATACAACCATCCCTCTTTCACCACTGTTAATAGCTACATCCTCCCGAATTGGAGCAGATGAAAACACTTTGGAGATACAATCAGTAAAGAGAGGGAGATAGAAGAGCGTGTCGAGATGGAGAGGGAGCGAGTGAAGGGAGAGGGACACAGAAAGAGAGGGAGATAGAAGAGCGTGTCGAGATGGAGAGGGAGCGAGTGAAGGGAGAGGGACACAGAAAGAGAGGGAGATAGAAGAGCGTGTCGAGATGGAGAGGGAGCGAGTGAAGGAAGAGGGACACAGAAAGAGAGGGAGATAGAAGAGCGTGTCGAGATGGAGAGGGAGCGAGTGAAGGAAGAGGGACACAGAAAGAGAGGGAGATAGAAGAGCGTGTCGAGATGGAGAGGGAGCGAGTGAAGGAAGAGGGACACAGAAAGAGAGGGAGATAGAAGAGCGTGTCGAGATGGAGAGGGAGCGAGTGAAGGAAGAGGGACACAGAAAGAGAGGGAGATAGAAGAGCGTGTCGAGATGGAGAGGGAGCGAGTGAAGGAAGAGGGACACAGAAAGAGAGGGAGATAGAAGAGTGTGTCGAGATGGAGAGGGAGCGAGTGAAGGGAGAGGGACACGGAAAGAGAGGGGCGAGGGAAAGAGAGAGAACAAACTGTAGCAATTAATTATTCACGGATGTGCCTGGACCCTATCGGCATGGTGAATCATGTCTTTTAAATAATCCTCTCCATAACGCTGGAGCTCGCTCTGCTGCAAGTCTCTATTCTTACTGCTCTCTTAAGGAGTCAAGGTAACATTGCTGGAGTGTTTGTGTTTAACGTCAAGGAAGTTAAGTACGACAGTCAATGTGCTGTCTACAACACAATCCCGTAACAATTCTGTTTCTACACAGCACCAGTTGACTGATGTGAAGCAGGGAACTCTACAGTAAGTGTTTGTTCGCAGTGTTAATCGACCCACTCCACCACACCTCCGAGGAGGAAAGGAGAGAGAGTGGAAAACACACAGGAGGGTTGGGGTCAATTACATTTCAATCCCAGTCAATTCAGGAAGTAAACCAAATTCTAATTCCAAACTTTCCTCATTGAAAAGCATTTTCTTTACCTTTATTTAACTAGGCAAGTCAGTTAAGAACAAATTCTTATTTTCAATGATGGCCTAGGAACAGTGGGTTAACTGCCTTTCTTCAGGGGCAGAATGACAAAATTGTATCTTGTCAGCTCGGGGATTTGAACTTGCAACCTTTCGGTTACTAGTCCAACACGCTGACCACTAGGCTACGCTGCCACTCCATTGAAAAGCATTGAAGGGAATTGGAATTGAAATGTGAATTTCAGTATACCTAAATTGACTGGAATTAAACAAAATGTTTAACCTCAACCTACTGCAGACAGGCAGTATCCCCTCAACAGACTAACACACACACACACACACACACACACACACACACACACACACACACACACACACACACACACACACACACACACACACACACACACACACACACACACACACACACACACACACACACACACACACACACACACACACACACACACACACACGGCTACGGATGCTCAGCAAACCGACACACACCGCTCTGGTCCAACAGCTGACTCTGTTAAGATGAGTGTGTGGGGAAATGGAAGGCTGACAATTCCAATCCCATAAACAGATGCATTATGGGACATGTATACCACCTCTACTGCTATTGTGTGTGTCATCACCTACAGTGGAATCTGACCTGAATCACCTCAACATACACTGGGCTTTAGATAGATCTACCATGTAGGGTACATGTCACATTGAATTGAATTGATTATCCTCTGGTGCTGAGAGAATAAGCTACAGCCTACAACACTATGAATGGTACGTAAAGGAAGTGTTAAGGGCCTTGGCGACTTGGAGTTAGATCCCATCTAGTACATACAGTAGTGGCTGGGATTGTATAGTGTATACAGTATCATGTTAATATGAAGAGGATCCAGGCTGTACCACATCTCCACGGAGGATTGGAACAGCTGGCCAGGCTGGGGATTGTTAAAACCATTTGTTCAACATGAACCGTTACAAGAGAAAACAAGCACTATCGCGGTTGAATGAAATCTGTATACGCGCGTGCATTCACGAACGCACACACGCACGCACGCACGCACACACACGCCAATTAACTAATGTGTGAGTGCACTTCATGGACATTGATATCGCTCTCTGATATGAAGGGAAAATAACTATTTTCAACACACTTATTTCAGTGTAAACAGCTGAACTTTACTGTTTCTATGGTTGACATGTATGGTTAATCATTCTGGTTGTTTTCAGTTTGTTCTAATGCTGTGATTTCTATAGTCTTTACCAACCATAACCCTTTAGTCTTGTGTTATATCACTCTTCTCTTACCCACTCCTTCCTCCCTCATGTATTTTTCTATATCAGTCAACCTTTATAGATGTTTCCTCCCAGTCCCCAACAGGGAAAGTAGGTTAGGATTTCTCTCTCCCTTTCTCTCGTTGTCCTTCCCCTCCATTCTTCAACTCTTTCATTTCATGCTCTCTTTTCCCAAAAACTCCTCTGTTAAATCCCTCTAAATTCCCTTTCACCAGCCAAACAGCTAAGCCACAGCTGCAGATGAGGAACAGAGTCTGTCTTTAGTGTGAAAAGTACAGAGATGCAGGAAGAGAGGCAAAAGAGAGGAGCGAAATGAAGAGGGAGGAACCGAGAGAAGGAGAGCAGAAGCTGAAGAGAGTGAGGATGAGTGAGTAAAACGGAATTGGATGATGCTGCTAACTGGTCTCTGGGGTGTTGAGTGAAGCATGTCCCTCTGCCAGGACCACTGAGGTGGCTCTGCTTTCTGCCTGAGCGTAAAGGGATCAGTCATCCGTGCTGTGGAGCTGTGACTGACGAATTCACTCTAATCACATTGCACAAGCGGGTGTATGTCTTCAGCTGTCACATACAGTACAATTAGATACGGGAATATAATCTGCTTATATTATACATATATGTACATTATACACACATACAGTATTACTTTACATGCAGGTATATGTAGGCTATCCATGGCCAATCAGGTCAGTAAAGAAACCTTCTCAGGAGAACCAGGCTAATGCTACATGGAGCTGATAGAGGCAAAACTCTGCCATAAACTATACATAAATTATACTATTCACTATACCATAAACTATACTATAAAATATACCATAAAATATATCATATACATACTTTACCATAAACTATACTATAAAATATACCATAAAATATACCATAAACTATACCATAAACTACACTATAAACTATGCTATAAACTATACTATAAAATATACCATAAACTATACCATAAACTACACTATAACCTATGCTATAAACTATACTATAAAATATACCATAAACTATGCTATAAACTATAATATAAAATATACCATAAACTATACCATAAACGACACTATAAACTATGCTATAAACTATACTATAAAATATACCATAAACTATCAACTATATCATACACTATACTATAAATTATACCATAAACTATACTATAATTATACTATTCACTATACCACAAACTAAACCATAAAATATACCATTAACTATAAACTATACCATACACTGTACTATAAACTACACCATAAACTATACTATAATTATACTATTCACTATACCACAAATTAAACCATAAACTATACCCTAAACTAAACCATAAACTATACATACACTATACCATAAACTATACTATAATTATACTATTCACTATACCACAAATTAAACCATAAACTATACCCTAAACTAAACCATAAACTATACATACACTATACCATAAACTATACCATACACTATACCATAAACTAAACCATAAAATATACCATAAACTATAAACTATACCATACACTGTACTATAAACTATACCATAAACTATACTATAATTATACTATTCACTATACCACAAATTAAACCATAAACTATACCCTAAACTAAACCATAAACTATACATACACTATACCATAAACTATACCATACACTATACCATAAACTATACCCTAAACTAAACCATAAACTATACCATACACTATACCATAAACTATACCCTAAACTAAACCATAAACTATACCATACACTATACCATAAACTATACCCTAAACTAAACCATAAACTATACCATACACTATACCATAAACTATACCCTAAACTAAACCATAAACTATACCATACACTATACCATAAACTATACCATACACTATACCATAAACTATACCCTAAACTAAACCATAAACTATACATACACTATACCATAAACTATACAATACACTATACCATAAACTATACCCTAAACTAAACCATAAACTATACCATACACTATACCATAAACTATACCCTAAACTAAACCATAAACTATACCATACACTATACCATAAACTATACCCTAAACTAAACCATAAACTATACCATACACTATACCATAAACTATACCCTAAACTAAACCATAAACTATACCATACACTATACCATAAACTATACCCTAAACTAAACCATAAACTATACCATACACTATACCATAAACTATACCATACACTATACCATAAACTATACCCTAAACTAAACCATAAACTATACATACACTATACCATAAACTATACCATACACTATACCATAAACTATACCATAAACTATACCATAAGCTATACTATAAACTAAACCATAAACTAAACCATAAACTATACCATACACTATACCATACACTATACCATAAACTATACCATACACTATACCATACACTATACCATAAGCTATACTATAAACTAAACCATAAACTATACCATACACTATACCATACACTATACCATAAACTATACCATACACTATACCATACACTATACCATACACTATACCATACACTATACCATACACTATACCATACACTATACCATAAACTATACCATACACTATACCATACACTATACCATACACTATACCATACACTATACCATACACTATACCATAAACTATACCATACACTATACCATACACTATACCATACACTATACCATACACTATACCATACACTATACCATACACTATACCATAAACTATACCATACACTATACCATACACTATACCATAAGCTATACTATAAACTAAACCATAAACTATACCATACACTATACCATAAACTATACCATACACTATACCATACACTATACCATACACTATACCATACACTATACCATAAACTAAACCATAAACTATACATAACCTATACATACACTACACCATAAATTATACCATAATCTATACCATAAACTATATACAAACTATACCATAATATATATATAAACTATACATACACTATACCATAAATTATACATAACCTATACCCACTCTCAGAGAGAAAGTAATGCAAATAAAGAGAGCAAGAGCCAAAGAGAGAGAAACAGTAGAGAGCAAGAGCCAAAGAGAGAGAAACAGTAGAGAGCAAGAGCCAAAGAGAGAGAAACAGTAGAGCAAGAGCCAAAGAGAGAGAAACAGTAGAGAGCAAGAGCCAAAGAGAGAGAAACAGTAGAGAGCAAGAGCCAAAGAGAGAGAAACAGTAGAGAGCAAGAGCCAAAGAGAGAGAAACAGTAGAGAGCAAGAGCCAAAGAGAGAGAAACAGTAGAGAGCAAGAGCCAAAGAGAGAGAAAGAGTAGAGAGCAAGAGCCAAAGAGAGAGAAACAGTAGAGAGCAAGAGCCAAAGAGAGAGAAACAGTAGAGAGCAAGAGCCAAAGAGAGAGAAACAGTAGAGAGCAAGAGCCAAAGAGAGAGAAAGAGTAGAGAGCAAGAGCCAAAGAGAGAGAAACAGTAGAGAGCAAGAGCCAAAGAGAGAGAAACAGTAGAGAGCAAGAGCCAAAGAGAGAGAAACAGTAGAGAGCAAGAGCCAAAGAGAGAGAAACAGTAGAGAGCAAGAGCCAAAGAGAGAGAAACAGTAGAGAGCAAGAGCCAAAGAGAGAGAAACAGTAGAGAGCAAGAGCCAAAGAGAGAGAAACAGTAGAGAGCAAGAGAACCAGATCAGAAAAGAGATAGAAAGAAGAGACAAAGGGATGGAGTGAATTGTTTGATGGTGCGATCAATGTATCGGCTCTGATCGAGCTCAGTAAAGTGATTATCAATGTGGTCAGTCATATAATCCTTGTGATTGTGTTGAGGCTGAGCGGGACTGTGAAGCTGCTTGTAAATTGGCCTGCTGCACGGATACCAAACAGATATAGCACCACTCTGAAAGCTGGGTATTACCATGGTAACCACTTCACAGTGGTTAAACTAGACACGGTCATTCTCCTAAAAATAATAGGTGACAACCTCTCTTTTTCTTAATGGTGTGTACTATGTACCTTCACTTCAACCCCTCTCTACTAGATCTATTGTGTTTATCTCTTAGGGAGATCAAGGAAAGTCCTACTCACCCAACCATCTCTTTCTGTGCCTCCACACTCAATATTTCTCTATCCCCTCCCTGTATTTCATCATCTGATACTCTTCTCACATTTCTCAATTTGTCATTTCACCCTTGGCACTCCTCATTTACCCCCTCCCCCTCTGCACGCCTCCCTTGCCCCCTCCACACCCCTCACTTACCTCCTCCTCTGCACCCCTCCCTTACATTCTCCTCCTCCTCCTCTGCACCCCTCTCTTACATTCTCCTCCTCCTCTGCACCCCTCCCTTACATTCTCCTCCTCCTCCTCTGCACCCCTCTCTTAACCCCTCCTCCCCATCGGCACCCCTCTCTTACATTCTCCCCCTCCTCCTCTGCACCCCTCTCTTAACTCCTCCTCCCCATCGGCACCCCTCCTTCACCTCGTCCTTCCCTGAAGCAGTTCACAGCGGCCCAAGCGACAACAGTGACTCTTTCTAGACACATATGGTCCCATGGCAGAGAAGAGACACAGCCAACACGTCCCCCTGGAGACCACCCTGCCATCTGCATCTGCGTGTGTGTGTGTGTGTGTGTGTGTGTGTGTGTGTGTGTGTGTGTGTGTGTGTGTGTGTGTGTGTGTGTGTGTGTGCGTGTGCGCGTGTGCGTGTGCGTGTGCGTGTGTGTGTGTGTGTGTGTGTGTGTGTGTGTGTGTGTGTGTGTGTGTGTGTGTGTGCGCGCTCATTTGCACTCCAGTTGTCCTTCATTGGATCCTTTCTTTTTTTCTTTCTTACTTTCTGGACCCAAAATCCAAATTTCAGTATGTATCACTATGATTAAAAGGTAGTCAAATAATTCTTATAGAATTACTCTTATAGAATTTCCATGTGGGTGAGGATATTGGACATTTTATTAGCATTTTATTGGATAACACCTTGTTTTTAACCAGGACAGAATCATTTATAACTTACTTTTTCTGACATAATAGCGGTATGATGGCTGCGTGGTCCCATGGTGTTTATACTTGTGCACTATTGTTTGTACACATGAACGTGGTACCTTCAGGCGTTTCTAAATTGCTCCCAAGGATGAACCTGACTTGTGGAGGTCTACAGTTCTTTTCTGAGGTCTTGGCTGATTTTCCCATGATGTCAAGCAAAGAGGCACTGAGGTTGAAGGTAGGCCTTGAAATACATCAACAGGTACACCTGCAATTGACTCAAATTATGTCAATTAGCCTATCAGAAGCTTCTAAAGCCATGACATAAATTTCTGGAATTTTCCAAGCTGTTTAAAGGCACAGGCAACTTAGTGTATGTAAACTTCTGACCCAGTGGAATTGTGATACAATTATTTAAAAGTTAAATAATCTGTCTGTAAACAATTGTTGGAAAAATGTCTTGTGTCATAAACAAAATAGGTGTTCTAACCGACTTGCCAAAACTATAGTTTGTTAACAAGAAATTTGTGGAGTGGTTGAAAAACTACTTTTAAAGATTCCAACAAAAGTGTAAGTAAACTTCTGACTTCAACTGTATATGGGGGATACAACCAGCCCAGTTCTGCAAATTTCGCTGTGAAGAGACAGAATTATTAGATACATGTTTTGGTACTAGCTTGTTTTTGGTTGCAGGTTCAGAAATGGCTGATTAATTGCAATACTTGGAGCTAACTCGGCAAATAGCACTGCTGGGTGATTTAAAAGTCATAGTCAGTAGATCAATATAGTAATAATCTCAGCAAGAACGTTTATCTTTAATTTACTATCTGTAGAAACTATGAGAATAGAAAGGGTCAACATTTTTGTGAAACAGTACAATGGAAAAATATGTGGCAAATAGAAATGTCAAAACTGTATGGTGTTCATAGATAGATGGAAGGATAGCTGAAGGATGGTACTAAAAACAAAACTATGCATATACAACGCCTTCGGAAAGTATTCAGACCCTTTCTCTTTTTGTTACGTTACAGCCTTATTCTAAAATGGATCAAATTGCTCGATACCCCATTTTCACAAAGAAAAGGAAGGGTTTTAGACATTTGTTAATGCATGATTTATTTTTTATCACATTTACATAAGAATTCAGACCCTTTACTCAGTACTTTGTTGAAGCACCTTTGGTAGTGATTCCAGCATAGAGTCTTCTTGGGTATGACGCTACAAGCTTTGCACACCTGTATTTGGGGAGTTTCTCCCATTCTTCTGCAGATCCTCTCAAGCTCTGTCAGGTTGGATGGGGAGAGTTACTGCACTGCTATTTTCAGGACTCTCCGGAGATGTTCGATCGGGTTCAAGTCCGGGCTCTGGCTGGGCCACTCAAGGACATTCAGATACTCGTCCCAAAGCCACTCCTGCGTTGTCTTGGCTGTATTCTTAGGGTCGTTGTCCTGTTGGAAGGTGAACCTTAATCCTCAGTCTGAGGACCTTAGCACTCTGGAACAGGTTTTCATCAAGGATCGCTCTGTACTTTTCTATGTTCATCTTTGCCTCGATCCTGACTAGTCTCCCAGTCCCTGCTGTTGAAAAACATCCCCACAGCATGATGCTGCAACCACCATGCTTCACCGTAGGGATGGTGCCAGGTTTCCTCCAGACATGATGCTTGGCATTAAGGCCAAATATTCTTGTTTCTCATGTTCTGAGAGTCTTTATGTGCCTTTTGGCAAACTCCAAGCGGGCTGTCATGTGTATTTTACTGAGGAGTGCTTCCGCCTAACCACTCTACTATAAAGGCCTGATTGGTGGAGTGCTGCAGAAGATGGTTGTTCTTCTGGAAGGTTCTCCCATCTCCACAAAGGAACTCCAGAGCTCTGTCAGACTGACCATCAGGTTCTTGGTCACCTCTCTGACCAAGGTCCTTCTCCCCGATTGCTCAATTTGGCAGGGCGGCCAGCTCTAGGAAGAGTCTTAAACTTCTTCCATTTAAGAACGATGGAAGCCACTGTGTTCTTGGGGACCTTCAAGGCTGCAGACATGTTTTGGTACCATTCCCCAGATCTGTGCTTTGATGCAATCCTGTCTCGGAGCTCTACAGACAATTCCTTCAACATCATGGCTTGGTTTTTGCTCTGACATGAACTGTCAACTGTGGGACCTTATATAGACAGGTGTGTGCCTTTCCAAATCATGTCCAATCAATTGAATTTACCACAGGTGGACTCCAATCAAATTGTAGAAACATCTACAGGATGATCAATGCAAACAGGATGCACACGAGCTCAATTTTGAAAAGGGTCTGAATACTTATGTAAATACGTTTTTTTGCTTTTAATACATTTGCAAAAATGTCTAAAAACCTGTTTTTGATTTGTCATTATGGGGTATTGTGTGTAGATTGCTGAGGATTTAAAAATAATCCATTTTAGAATAAGGCTATAAGGTAACTTAATGTGGAAAAACACCAGTCTCATCGTCAACAGTGAAGAGGCAACTCCGGGATGCTGGACTTCTAGGCAGAGTTCCTCTGTCCAGTGTCTATGTTATTTTGCCCATCTTAATCTTTTATTTTTATTGGCCAGTCTGAGATATGGCTTTTTCTTTGCAACTCTGCCTAGAAGGCCAGCATCCTGGAGTCGCCTCTTCACTGTTGACGCTGAGACTGGTGTTTTGCGGGTACTATTTTATGAAGCTGCCAGTTGAGGACTTATGAGGTGTCTGTTTCTCAAAGTAGACACTCTAATGTACTTGCCCTCTTGCTCAGTTGTGCACAGGGGCCTCCCACTCCTCTTTCTATTCTGGTTAGTGCCAGTTTGCGCTGTTCTGTGAAGGGAGTAGTACACAGCGTTGTACAAGATCTTCAGTCTTTAGGCAATTTCTCACATGGAATAGCCTTCATTTCTCAGAACAAGAATATACTGACGAGTTTCAGAAGAATGTTCTTTGTTTCTGGCCATTTTGAGCCTGTAATCAAACCCACAAATGCTGATGCTCCAGATACTCAATTAGTCTATAGAAGGCCAGTTTTATTGCTTCTTTAATCAGAACAACAGTTTTTAGCTGTGCAAACATAATTTCAAAGGGTTTTTCTAATTAATAATTAGCCCTTTAAAGTGATTAACTTGGATTAACTAACACAACGTGCTATTGGAACACAGGAGTGATGGTTGCTGATAATGGGCCTCTGTACGCCTATGTAGATATTCCATAATAACATCAGCCATTTCCAGCTACAATAGTCATTTATAACATTAACAATGTCTACACTGTATTTCTGATAAATTTGATGTTATTTCAATGGACAGAAAATGTGTTTTTCTTTCAAAAACAAGGACATTTCTAAGTGACCCCAAACTTTTTAACGGTAGTGTATATATTTACAAAAAATATAAATGGGGGATTGGAAAATATGCAGACAATTCCATTGATGGAAGCCACAATCTATCTGCAATATTAAAGCTGATCTTTAATAGGTTATGGCATTGTGGTATAGTAGAGTTGTCTAAGTAAGTCTATGGTTGCCTAGAGTGGTTCTCAATCAGAGGCAGGTGTTTATCGTTGTCTCTGATTGGGAACCATATTTAGGCAGCCATATTCTTTGAGTGTTTCGTGGGTGATTTTTCCTGTCTCTGTGTTAGTTTGCACCAGATAAGGCTGTTTAGGTTTTTTCATGTTACGTTTGTTGTTTTGTATTTTATTCGTCATTATCTTTATTAAAGATGTATGAAGATAACCACGCTGCATTTTGGTCCGATCCCTGCTACACCTCCTCTTCAGAGGAAGAAAACCTTAACAGATAGAGCTGGCAACTACCTCCATTTCTAAAGGCTAACTGTTAAGAGACGCTAATCTTAGATGACATCTTACTCACACAATCCCTTATTACTTTGTCACTAAAGTAAGGGTATAGATAAGAAATGACATGGTAATGGTAACTGGTAACTCTTATCCAGGTTTCCCCAACTGGCAAGCCTGTGCCAATTTGGGCCATTTTCTGACAAATAAAAAGCATGTTTTTTTATTAAATTGTATTATTTATCATTTTCATTGTTGGACATAAAATACTGTATAAACACCAGGAAATCAGCCCCAAGTGATTTTAATTTCGGAGATCTGTTCCAAGTATTCCCAAGAATAACAGAGAGGCACGTGATCGTATAAACATGTAAGTAAGGTTTGATGAAATGATTGTTTTAGTCAAATATTAATTCTGTTTGGGCTTCTTGCAGTTAATTTGTAGTCTACAAATGATTTGTAGTTATGTTCCAACCCCACGACCATCCACTCAAGAAAAAAACATTGCCCATGGCTGAATCTAGTTGACTATCCCTGCTCTAGTCTATTTTAAACACAGACGGATTAGTCCCAAAACTCTCGCTTCTCTTCCCTTAGGGCTACCTGTCATCCCCATTACCCTTTCCTGATACGAAGAGACTGGATGGGCAGACGTGCAATGGTATGAGCCTATTTGCTAGCAAAACCAAGGACTGCTAGTGTGAATTCCTCAGGTTCCTATTAGATTCAGCTTCTCCTCAATGAGACACACATAATGGGCACTAAGCACACAGTTTCCATCTGTTCTGTCCTCTCAGATAACTGTTGGAGTAGAAGAGGATGATTTGCCACGGTAGAGTATTGGGATTCACCCCAGATTCAGTATTTCTCTCATAGGCCTACAATACAGTATATGCTGGAAAAGTATTCTCTGGTGAGCAGGTTTGGTAGGCCAAGTGGTAGTCCATTAAGGCTGAAGTGAGAGGGCAGGTTAAGCAGAGGATCCATCTCTTTATCTAGGCAGAAATTTTGATGGGGGGAATTGATAAAGGACTCTTGGGGATGATGCGTTAGATCTCACTACATCTCTGCATGACAATGTGGATACACACATTCATCAACTGTCAGATAGAATCTACTATAAGACATGTTCTCTCAGGTCAGCCCGCTCCTCTGTACACGCCACTGGCTTACAGTCATAGCTCGCATCCCCTACAAGACCATGGTGCTTACCCACGGACCAGCACGAGGAACTGCCCCTCCCTACCTTTAGGCTGTGCTCAAACCCTACACCCCAATCAAAGCCACCTCAGGTCTCTTGGCCCTCCCGCCCCTACGGGGGGCAGCTCCCGCTCAGCCCAGTCCAAGCTCTTCTCTGTCCTGGCACCCCAATAGTGGAACCAGCTTTCCCATGAAGCTAGGACAGCAGTGTCCCTGCACATCTTTCGAAAACATTTGAAACCCTGCCTCTTCAAACATTTTCTTAAATAATTATCCTCCTCACCTTGACCCTGCCCCCCAAAAAACTAAATAAAAAACATAAACAGCAGTTGACCCCGCCTTTCTAGCTCTGACTCTACAAATAGCTACGTTATTGAGGAAAGTGTTCATTTTATGCCTGTGATATGTGATTGTCCCACCTATCTATCTTAAGATGAATGCACTAATTCTAAGTTGCCAATTGACTAAAATGTAAAATGTAATTAAGCCTCAGATCTACTTCTAAGATTCCCTACAAATAAACCAAACTCAAGTGTATGTGTGTGACGATCTGCGTGTGGAGCGGGGGCCACAGTAACTGCAAATGCAGCAACAGCCTTGGGGTAAAAGCCCACAGTATCCTACTGAATGGAATGCATTAATAAATAAATAAATGCAGCTGTCTTTTTAAAGTTCACTTGTTTTTCTGGAATAATTCAGTTGACACACACACACACACACACACACACACACACACACACACACACACACACACACACACACACACACACACACACACACACACGCACGCACGCACGCACGCACGCACGCACGCACACACAAACACAAAAGCAGTGTTTTTGAGATAACATTGAATCAAAAGCCAGCATCAGAATGACGTCACTCCAGCTGAATGTAAACTCCATGGGGTCTGGCTCCCTGCAGGGAATCAGCTCTGCTTCTGTGTAAACCAGAGTTTCCCAACCCTGGTCCTCCAGTACACCCAACAGTACACATTTTTATTGCAACCCTTGACAAGCATACTTGATTCAACTTGCCAATTGATCATCAAGCCCTAGATGAATTGAATGAGATGTGTTTGTCAAAGGGCTATAGCAAAAATGTGTACTGTTGGAGTTGGAAAACACTGGTGTAGAGCATACTGTCATCCTGAGTGGCTCAGTGGTCTAAGGCACTGCACTGTAGTGCTAGAGGCGTCACTACAGACCCTGGTTCAATCCCAGGCTGGGATTGAATCATTTGGGTTGGGTTAGGTTAAGGTTTGGCTGGGGTAGGCAGTCATTGTAAAATAAGAATTTGTTCTGCTAGCGTTAACATTCTGCTGAAAAGGCAGTGTGCGAAATTCAAAAATATTTTTTTGAAATATGTAACTTTCACACATTAACAAGTCCAATACAGCAAATGAAAGATAATCTTCTTGTTAATCTACCCATCGTGTCCAATTTCAAAAAGGGTTTACAGCGAAAGCACAACATGTTAGGTCAGAGCCAAGTCAAAAAAACACACAGCCATTTTTCCAGCCAAAGATAGGAGTCACAAAAAGCAGAAAATGAATCACTAACCTTTGATAATTTTCATCAGATGACACTCATAGGACGTCATGTTACACAATTACATGTATGGTTTTTTTTCCGATAATGTGCATATTTATATCCAAAAATCTCAGCTTTGATTCCAAAACATCCGGTGATTTTGCAGAAATACTCATAATAAACAGTGATAAAAGATACATGTGTTATTCACAGAATTAAAGATAGACTTCTCCTTAATGCAACCTCTGTGTCAGATTAAAAAATTTTTTTTTTTACGGAAAAAGCATAATCTGAGTACGGCGCTCAGAGCCCAATCCAGCCAAAGAAATATCTGCCATGTTGGAGTCAACAGAAGTCAGAAATAACATTATAAATATTCACTTACCTTTGATGATCTTCATCAGAAGGCACTCCCAGGAATCCCAGTTTGACAATAAATGGCTGATTTGTTCCATAAAGTTTCATAAAGTCCATAATTTATGTCCAAATAGCCACTTATTGTTCACTTCTTGTTGTTCAGCCCAGTAATCCCAGTTCAGCCCATCTTCATGAGGCGCGAGCACTATGTCCAGATCAAAACTCTAAAAGTTCCATTACAGGTCGTAGAAACAAGTCAAACGATGTATGGAATCAATCTTTAGGATGTTTTTAACATAAATCATCAACCGGAGAATTACATTGTCTGAAGAAAACCACTGGAACGAGAGCTAACTCTGTCGGGACCGTGCGTCACGAGCCTGAGACACTCTGCCAGACGCATGATTCATTCAGCTCCCATTCCCCCCTCCTTTATAGCAGAAGCCTGAAACAAGTTTCTAAAGACGGTTGACATCTAGTGGAAGCCTTAGGAAGTGCAACTTGACCCCATAGACACTGTGTATTTGGTAGGCCAAGCTTTGAAAAACTACAAACCTCAGATTTCCCAGATTTTTCTCAGGTTTTCGTCTGACATATGCGTTCTGTTATACTCACAGACATCATCCAAACAGTTTTAGAAACTTCAGAGTGTTTTCTATCCAATACTAATAATAATATGCATATATTAGCATCTGGTACAGAGTAGGAGGGAGTTCACACTGGGCACGCTATTCATCCAAAAGTGAAAATGCTGCCCACTATCCCAAAAAGGTTTAACTGACTTGCCTAGTTAAATAAAACATTGAAATAAATTACCTCAGCGTGATGACACTGGTATAGAGGATCCTGTCATTACCTCAGCGTGATAACACTGGTGTAGAGGTTCCTGTCTTTACCTCAGCGTGATAACACTGGTGTAGAGGATCCTGTCATTACCTCAGCGTGATATCAACTGCTGCCCATTCATCATCCACCCTCACAATTGTTTTTCACACTTATTCCGAGATCACTTACAAACCTTTTCTAGTAGAGCCCACTGGATCCTGACACTACATCATCACGATGTAATTTCTACAAATACTAGGTCTAACCACAGGACTGGTGACCACCACAGACACTCGGGACAAAGTTCCAACACGGTGTTGAACATAAAACAGCTATGAGATCTGTGACCGGATCACTGTACAGGGCCATCATACATTAGTGCTTCATACATAATGCAGCATTCTGAGGAAAGGGGTCAATTATCAACAGGCGGCAACTGAAAAGTCACAGACGTGGCGTGAAAGTGGCCAAACCCTCTTTGGTCTGTGTGGATACTGTTGGCCTCTAAGCAGGGGACTGGCTCCTAATGCAGAGCTGAGATGTCAAAGGATAACTGACTACTTTAATTAGGAAAGAGGGGACCCCTGGGAAGATGAGTGAGGAAGATAGTGCCAACTACTAGCCCTGGAGGACTGGCTCTAACCCAAATACACTGGCCAACAAGCAAAGGTATAGGACTGACTGGTGCACTGTACTGTAGCTGTTGGGAAAAGGGATCAAATGCCTCTAGACTAGAGTCAACAACAAAATGACAGAGGTACTATAGGCGGGAGGTGTCATGAATATGCCTGCCCACTGGTTACGTGTTTGGCCCCTGTCAGTTAAGGTTAGGTCAGGTTTTGGCTGTGCTCTGATGCAGTGAAATGAAGCTTGACCCAGGTCAAATCTTGGTTAATGCACTTTAAAGCTGTTGTGGTCTTTTATTGTGGTGGTTTTCAGCTAAGGCCAGTATTGTCTGTTGTCTGAAACAAGGAAGCAGGTTTGGCCTGTGTTGTTCAGTGCCAGGTGCTCCATGTTTTACGCCCACTGAATCTCTCACACTAACAGCTCCACAACATTGGTACCCTTCCATCCACATTACCATCTCTTTTCTATCCACCATCTCTGTGGTTTTTTGTCTCTCTTTATTGTCTCATCTTCTCACATCTCCATTCAATTGACCTTTCTGTCTATTACTTTCAAATAAAACCCACTGACCATATCACCCTGACAGCCTCTAAAACGTTGCTGTTTCCATGTTCTGTTTTCTCACTCTTTCGCCAATCGTTTCTCCGACTCTGTTTGTTTCCATTACATCTTTACGTGGTGTGACTATCTTCACCCAATCTCTATTTATATCTGTCCATACACAGCTTTCTCCACAAGTCTGAGCTCTCCTCCCTGGCTGACCACACACACACACACACACACACACACACACACACACACACACACACACACACACACACACACACACACACACACACACACACACACACACACACACACACACACACACACACACACACACACACACACACACACACACACACACACACACACACACACACACACACCTTTCTGTGACAGGCTCTGAAATGGAGGGAGGGGGCTCCACGTGGCTCACCAATCTGTTCACCATGTCTGTCATAAAGCAGAGATGCACTGGAGATGCTTTGACTCACCAAATGACAGACAGGATCCAACATTCAGACAAATGATGAATGGTAATATACAGGACCATAGCCCCTCTCCTCCGAGATACAAACAAACACATAGGATCGGGTAAACATACAAAACACATGCAGGTACTCAAACACACCCCCTAGGAATACCACACATACATGCACTCATGCTCTCACTTCCCACACTGACAAGTTGTCTTCATCGACCCCCCCCCCACAGGATTAACCACATGGTCTTACCGTGAAGCAGGGGATGCCTGTAACCAGTGAGTAGACCAGCAGTGGGGGTATCTTGCTGGTGTCATCCGGGCCGGGGTAGGGCTTGGAGAACGTCTTGTCGTAGCAGAAGAAGCCCTGGATGTGCACAGGGAACGTGTCTGTGTACTCAAAGTAGTACGCCAGGAGAACCGTCCCTGCCATGATCACCAGCTGGAAATAGAACATGATCCCCGCGTTAGGCAAGAAGAGGAGGAGGAGGTGGCGGAGGAGAGGAAGGAGGGAGAGTCAAGTCCCGGTTCCCCTCATCCACAGAGAGAGGCATAGGAGTGATGGGAGCGAGAGAGAGGTCCGGTGAAGAGATCAATGGAGGCAGAGAGCACCTACTGTAAGCCTGACCAGTGCAGCGGGAGACAGAGAGAGAGTGGAGTACGAGAGAGAGAGAGAGAGAGAGAGAGAGGAGTACGAGAGAGAGAGAGAGACTGAGAGAGAGAGAGAGAGAGAGAGAGAGAGAGAGAGAGAGAGAGAGAGAGAGAGAGAGAGAGAGAGAGAGAGAGAGAGAGAGAGAGAGAGAGAGAGAGAGAGAGAAAGCTGGAGGAAGAGAGAGCGAGAGAAGGGCGCATCTACAGGGGAGAGGAGGAAGATGGAATAAAAACAGAATAAATAGAATTCTTCTGCAACATGAAGAGAGAAAACAAAGAATATCAGAGAGCGAAAGAAAGACTGGGAGTGAGGAGGGTGAAAAGAGTGTGAGGGAGAGGGAGAGGGAGAACTGCTTGCATTGGTATCGGTGCCGGCGCGCCTGAGTCTACTACGGAGGAGCAGTGGGTTATTTTTGCATGCTGTGTATGAAGAGTAGTGTGAATGTGATCATAAGTATCCTCCAAACCAGTTATATGAGCTGACATCCTCTGTGACATTTTCAAAGTCTGATTCCAGGGTTTTTCTTATATATAGGCAGATTCATGGATATCAGAGATAATAACACACTACTGAGATATCAACTCAATAGCAAGTCGTCCTACAGTTTAAAAAATATATATGAAAATGGTGTCTACAATAATATTTTCCCACATATTGAATAGACCAAAATATACATTTACATGACTTTTTGTTTCACATGGAATATACACTGTATGGTGGAATGGAGCTGCATCTGACTTAACTCAAATACACAAAACAAATCCTAGCTGAATGGCCTCGTTTATCAGGGAAGTGAAGGGATAGTAATAGCCCCTTTCCTTCCACTTAGCTAGGGACATGGTGCTGGGTGAGGGGACATGTTTCAGCTTCACACTCCCTTAGGATATTATCTGTGCTCCATCTCCCTCTGACCATAGACACTGCCGACATCTGCGACACACACACACACACACACACACACACACACACACACACACACACACACACACACACACACACACACACACACACACACACACACACACACACACACACACACACACACACACACACACACACACACACACACACACACACACACACACACACTAGGGTACTCAGATATTAATATATTTTTTGTCTTCACTCTCTCTACCCTCCCTTGAGAGAGAGACATGTTATGCCATGAGCGGTTGTCATGGTGAAGAATATAACGGTAGAGACGAGTTCACAATATTGTGCAATTTCATTTCCTCTCAGCAGGATTTATGAATGCATAAAGTGTGGAGGTATATTGTCCTCATTCAGAATGATTCAAGTGTCACGAACGTTGTTGTAAGAATCGGACCAAGGTTCAGCGTGGTTTGGGTTCATCCTCTTTATTTAACGTGAACTGGCAAAAAAATAAGAAAGAAATGAATGTGAAGCTATGCAGTGCTCAAGGCAACTATACACAAACAAGATCCCACACCAAACACGTGGGAAAAGGCTGCCTAAGTATGATCCCCAATCAGAGACAACGATAGACAGCTGCCTCTGATTGGGAACCATACCAGGCCAACCTAGAAATAAAGAAACTAGAATGCCCACCGTAGTCACACCCCGACCTAACCAAAATAGAGAATAAAAGATCTCTAAGGTCAGGACGTGACATCAAGGGAGATCATTGTAAGAGTAATGAAGCACTAATGATGACCAGCAACATCACTGAAAGATACATAAGAGCTAAACGTATACTTTATAATTGCCGTTATATTAAATTATACTGTTTATTAACTGTATGTTCTATCCTGACAATGAGTATGCGGAGTAGGTTTATGTTTAAGTAACACATCTGCAATAATGTAGGCTATTCCAGATACAACATTATCTTATCAACAATGATACCCAAAGCCCCTGATTTATCACATTCCAAGCTAATGTGATTCTCTCTTTGTGTAGCTTTATCCCCAACAGCCTGGAGAGAAACAGAGATATTTTGAAGTAGGAGTGAGTCATATCATTTCCCCGTACCATTATTTTACATATGATCTGGGAGAGATCTGGGTTGGATTTGAATCATTACATTCTGAGAACTGTCCATCTCACAGTAATGCATTTGAAAGACATCTGAGAAAATGTATGTCATTGTGTTATTAGCAGTACATTGTTCAATAAGACACAGTAACAGTAGTGAGGACATTATGCCCATTCAGGTGGCCTCTTGTCCAAATCCAGTTGTGGGTTTGTTGTTTTTTGTGCCAGTCTCACTTTCATCTGACTCATTGGACTGGTGATGTTCAGACACATTATTTACACCCTGACACCTCCTCAACCTCCCTCTGCTTCTCTCTCTCTCTCTCTCTCTGTCTCTCTCTTCCTCCCTCTCTCACACTCAATCACTGTCTACAGTATATCTCTCTCTCACGCACATCAATGTGCTTGTATCTGACTGGTCCAGCTGTGCTGCTGTCAGAACTCATGTCAACCAATCCCTGGTCAGTCCTAATTCCTAACCTGTGATGGTCACAATGTGAAACATGGCAGTACTGTTTACAATGTGGGCCGGTCCCTTTTAATATCAACCAGTATGAAAAAAATCCTTTAAAAGGGGCAGAATAGTAAAAAAAAGAAGAAGATTTCAAAGAAATACCTGATATTTCAACTCTATGAGGTCAAAATAACACTGAAATTGTGAAAATGATAATGCACTTATTGTGTAAGAGCTGTTTAAAAAAACAAACATGGAATTTCAGCCTGTTCAGTTAGGATGGTGTTTTTTAATTCTCTTATTTTACAGGAAATGATGGTTCCTCTAGCCTGGAGGAGGAACTTGCCCACTGCCGTTATGCAGGTGAATGAGGACCCAAAAGCGACTTGGCGAAAACAGAGTCTTTATTCCAGTAAAGGAAATAGGCAATACTCCTGGACAATCAGAGCAGAAAACAAAACATAAAAAACTTAATTCCACTCGTAGTGACGAGGACAGACTGGAGACTCGACCATTAACTGTAGGTTGCCTCGGGAAGGCACCGACCGTAGCAGACTCAGACACCTGCTCACACGCAGCATCTGAGGGAAACAAGACACGACAGGGCGAGACAAAGACACAGCACGGCGAACATAATACAAGGATCCGACAGGACAGAAACGGAAAACAAGGGGAGAAATAGGGACTCTAATCAGAGGGCAAGATAGGGAACAGGTGTGAAAAGACTAGATGATTGAGTAGGAGAATAGGAACAGCTGGGAGCAGGAACGGAACGATAGAGAGAGGAGAGAGAGGGAGGGAGAGAGAAAAAGGGAACGAACCTAATAAGACCAGCAGGGGAAACGAACAGAAGGGAAAGCAAAATGACAAGACAATATAAGACAAAACATGACAGTACCCCCACTCACCGAGCGCCTCCTGGCGCACTCGAGGAGGAATCCTGGCGGCAACGGAGGAAATCATCAATCAGCGAACGGTCCAGCACGTCCCGAGACGGAACCCAACTCCTCTCCTCAGGACCGTAACCCTCCCAATCCACTAAGTATTGGTGACCCCGTCCCGAGAACGCATGTCCATGATCCTACGTACCTTGTAAATAGGTGCGCCCTCGACAAGGACGGGGGGGGAGGGAAGACGAACGGGGTGCGAAGAAAGGGCTTGACACAGGAGACATGGAAGACAGGATGGACGCGACGAAGATGTCGCGGAAGAAGCAGTCGCACAGCGACAGGATTGACGACCTGGGAGACACGGAACGGACCAATGAACCGCGGAGTCAACTTACGAGAAGCTGTCGTAAGGGGAAGGTTACGAGTGGAAAGCCACACTCTCTGGCCGCAACAATACCTAGGACTCTTAATCCTACGTTTATTGGCGGCTCTCACAGTCTGTGCCCTGTAACGGCAAAGTGCAGACCTCACCCTCCTCCAGGTGCGCTCACAACGTTGGACAAACGCTTGAGCGGAGGGAACGCTGGACTCGGCAAGCTGGGACGAGAACAGAGGAGGCTGGTAACCCAGACTACTCTGAAACGGAGATAACCCGGTAGCAGACGAAGGAAGCGAGTTGTGAGCGTATTCTGCCCAGGAGAGCTGTTCTGCCCAAGACGCAGGGTTTCTAAAAGAAAGGCTGCGTAGTATGCGACCAATCGTCTGATTGGCCCTTTCTGCTTGACCGTTAGACTGGGGATGAAACCCGGAAGAGAGACTGACGGACGCACCAATCAAACGACAGAACTCCCTCCAAAACTGTGACGTGAATTGCGGACCTCTGTCTGAAACGGCGTCTAACGGGAGGCCAGGAATTCTGAACACATTCTCGATGATGATTTGTGCCGTCTCCTTAGCGGAAGGAAGCTTAGCGAGGGGAATGAAATGTGCCGCCTTAGAGAACCTATCGACAACCGTAAGAATCACAGTCTTCCCTGCAGACAAAGGCAGACCGGTAATGAAGTCTAAGGCGATGTGAGACCATGGTCGAGAAGGAATGGGAAGCGGTCTGAGACGACCGGCAGGAGGAGAGTTACCTGACTTAGTCTGCGCGCAGTCCGAACAAGCAGCCACGAAACGGCGCGTGTCACGCTCCTGAGTAGGCCACCAAAAGCGCTGGCGAATAGAAGCAAGAGTACCTCGAACGCCGGGATGACCAGCTAACTTGGCAGAGTGAGCCCACTGAAGAACAGCCAGACGAGTAGAAACAGGAACGAAAAGAAGGTTACTAGGACAAGCGCGCGGTGACGCAGTGTGCGTGAGTGCTTGCTTAACCTGTCTTTCAATTCCCCAGACTGTCAACCCGACAACACGCCCATAAGGAAGAATCCCCTCGGGATCAGTAGAAGCCACAGAAGAACTAAAGAGACGGGATAAGGCATCAGGCTTGGTGTTCTTACTACCCGGACGGTAAGAAATCACAAACTCGAAACGAGCGAAAAACAACGCCCAACGAGCTTGACGTGCATTAAGTCGTTTGGCAGAACGGATGTACTCAAGGTTCTTATGGTCTGTCCAAACGACAAAAGGAACGGTCGCCCCCTCCAACCACTGTCGCCATTCGCCTAGGGCTAAGCGGATGGTGAGCAGTTCGCGGTTACCCACATCATAGTTGCGTTCCGATGGCGACAGGCGATGAGAAAAATAAGCGCAAGGATGAACCTTATCGTCAGACTGGAAGCGCTGGGATAGAATGGCTCCCACGCCTACCTCTGAAGCGTCAACCTCGACAATGAATTGTTTAGTGACGTCAGGAGTAACGAGGATAGGAGCGGACGTAAAACGTTTCTTGAGGAGATCAAAAGCTCCCTGGGCGGAACCGGACCACTTAAAACACGTCTTGACAGAAGTAAGAGCTGTGAGAGGGGCAGCAACTTGACCGAAATTACGAATGAAACGCCGATAGAAATTAGTGAAACCTAGAAAGCGCTGCAACTCGACACGTGACCTTGGAACGGGCCAATCACTGACAGCTGGACCTTAGCGGGATCCACCTGAATGCCTTCAGTGGAAATAACAGAACCGAGAAAAGTGACGGAGGAGACATGAAAAGAGCACTTCTCAGCCTTCACGTAGAGACAATTCTCTAAAAGGCGCTGGAGTACACGTCGAACGTGCTGAACATGAATCTCGAGTGACGGTGAAAAAATCAGGATATCGTCAAGGTAGACAAAAACAAAGATGTTCAGCATGTCTCTCAGAACATCATTAACTAATGCCTGAAAAACAGCTGGAGCATTAGCGAGACCAAACGGCAGAACCCGGTACTCAAAATGCCCTAACGGAGTGTTAAACGCCGTTTTCCACTCGTCCCCCTCTCTGATGCGCACGAGATGGTAAGCGTTACGAAGGTCCAACTTAGTAAAGAACCTGGCTCCCTGCAGAATCTCGAAGGCTGATGACATAAGGGGAAGCGGATAACGATTCTTA
Organism: Oncorhynchus gorbuscha; assembly: GCF_021184085.1. Taxonomy (NCBI): domain Eukaryota; kingdom Metazoa; phylum Chordata; class Actinopteri; order Salmoniformes; family Salmonidae; genus Oncorhynchus; species Oncorhynchus gorbuscha. The sequence goes on along the minus strand of NC_060188.1, from coordinate 18,466,115 downwards.
ACCGTTATGTCATTCAGCCCTCGATAATCCACGCAGGGGCGCAGAGTACCGTCTTTCTTCTTAACAAAAAAAAACCCCGCCCCGGCAGGGGAGGAAGAAGGCACTACGGTGCCGGCGTCAAGAGACACAGACAAATAATCCTCGAGAGCCTTACGTTCGGGAGCCGACAGAGAGTATAGTCTACCCCGAGGAGGAGTGGTCCCCGGAAGGAGATCAATACTACAATCATACGACCGGTGAGGAGGAAGGGAGTTGGCTCTGGACCGACTGAAGACCGTGCGCAGATCATGATATTCCTCCGGCACTCCTGTCAAATCGCCAGGTTCCTCCTGAGAAGTGGGGACAGAAGAAACGGGAGGGATAGCAGACATTAAACACTTCACATGACAAGAAACGTTCCAGGATAGGATAGAATTACTAGACCAATTAATAGAAGGATTATGACATACTAGCCAGGGATGACCCAAAACAACAGGTGTAAAAGGTGAACGAAAAATCAAAAAGGAAATAGTCTCACTGTGGTTACCAGATACTGTGAGGGTTAAAGGTAGTGTCTCATATCTGATACTGGGGAGATGACTACCATCTAAGGCGAACATGGGCGTAGGCTTCCCTAACTGTCTGAGAGGAATGTCATGTTTCCGAGCCCATGCTTCGTCCATAAAACAACCCTCAGCCCCAGAGTCTATCAAGGCACTGCATGTAGCACCCGAACCGGTCCAGCGTAGATGGACCGACATAGTAGTACAGGATCTTGATGGAGAGACCTGAGTAGTAGCGCTCACCAGTAGCCCTCCGCTTACTGATGAGCTCTGGCTTTTACTGGACATGAATTGACAAAATGTCCAGCAAGTCCGCAATAGAGGCACAGGCGGTTGGTGATCCTTCGTTCCCTCTCCTTAGTCGAGATGCGAATACCTCCCAGCTGCATGGGCTCAGTCTCTGAGCCAAAGGAGGGAGATGGTTGCGATGCGGCGAGGGGAAACACCGTTAACGCGAGCTCTCTTCCACGAGCTTGGTGACGAAGATCTACCCGTCGTTCTATGCGGATGGCGAGTGCAATCAAAGAGTCCACACTGGAAGGAACCTCCCGGGAGAGAATCTCATCTTTAACCTCTGCGTGGAGTCCCTCCAGAAAACGAGCGAGCAGCGCCGGCTCGTTCCAGTCACTAGAGGCAGCAAGAGTGCGAAACTCTATAGAGTAATCCGTTATGGATCGATCACCTTGACATAGGGAAGCCAGGGCCCTAGAAGCCTCCCTACCAAAAACTGAACGATCAAAAACCCGAATCATCTCCTCTTTAAAGTTCAGGTAATTGTTAGAACAATCAGCCCTTGCCTCCCAGATAGCTGTGCCCCACTCTCGAGCCCGGCCAGTAAGGAGTGATATGACGTAAGCAACCCGAGCTCTCTCTCTAGAGTATGTGTTGGGTTGGAGAGAGAACACAATATCACACTGGGTGAGAAAGGAGCGGCACTCCGTGGGCTGCCCGGAGTAACAAGGTGGGTTATTAACCCTAGGTTCCGGAGGCTCGGCAGACCAGGAAGTAGCAGGTGGCACGAGACGAACACTCTGGAACTGTCCAGAGAGGTCGGAAACCTGAGCGGCCAGGTTCTCAACGGCATGATGAGCAGCAGACAATTCCTGCTCGTGTCTGCCGAGCATGGCTCCTTGGATCTCGACGGCAGTGTTACGAGAATCTGTAGTCGCTGGGTCCATTCTTGGTCGGATCCTTCTGTTATGCAGGTGAATGAGGACCCAAAAGCGACTTGGCGAAAACAGAGTCTTTATTCCAGTAAAGGAAATAGGCAATACTCCTGGACAATCAGAGCAGAAAACAAAACATAAAAAACTTAATTCCACTCGTAGTGACGAGGACAGACTGGAGACTCGACCATTAACTGTAGGTTGCCTCGGGAAGGCACCGACCGTAGCAGACTCAGACACCTGCTCACACGCAGCATCTGAGGGAAACAAGACACGACAGGGCGAGACAAAGACACAGCACGGCGAACATAATACAAGGATCCGACAGGACAGAAACGGAAAACAAGGGGAGAAATAGGGACTCTAATCAGAGGGCAAGATAGGGAACAGGTGTGAAAAGACTAGATGATTGAGTAGGAGAATAGGAATAGCTGGGAGCAGGAACGGAACGATAGAGAGAGGAGAGAGAGGGAGGGAGAGAGAAAAAAGGGAACGAACCTAATAAGACCAGCAGGGGGAAACGAACAGAAGGGAAAGCAAAATGACAAGACAATATAAGACAAAACATGACAACTGCAGAGTGACAGGTGCCTCTTCTCCTCTATTCTAAGATCATTAAGTGTTAATTGACGTGGAGCTAGCTGAGGACCACCCGCAGAGCGCAGCGCCCAACACCCGTCCAACTAGAACGCTCTTCCTTTATTCTTAGTCACACACTTCTGGGTCGTGGCCAGGGACTATCTAATGTGATGATGGATGTTAAAACAGTTTGTCCTCGTCATTTCCTTCAAGGTAATTGAAGTTATTAAGCATGTTTCATAAGACTGAATAGTTTAGAAGCAATACATTTGAAACGATTCTGTTTCCGAGCCTAAGCAAGTGGACATTCGCTCAGGCTTCCTGACTGTGGTTATACAGTTATACAACTATGTTCTCCTGATCAGGTGTTTTGTAGGGAGCTATTGTGCTCGCTAGTCCCACTTTAGTGTTGTTCTAGCGCTGTTATGTGTTGTTTGTGGTGGAATCGTTTCAAAATGACCTGCATCCCTCGCAGAGAGATACTTTCTTGCTCGGGATCTTGCATTGTTAGCACTCAAACACAGGGGGAGATAATTGTCATTACCTTCAATGACCACAGTTTGAGTAGCAGTCGTGACACCAACACTGCTGAACACAGTTACCCTGCTGTTCACCTTTGCAGCAAAGGCTTGCCTGTCATACACCTCCTCACAGCACCACTATTCAAAATGACACAGACAGGAAGCAATTTTGCCCTTTTCTGAAATTACTGTTCCACCTCCTTGCTTAAGTATGACGTTAGGAATTTCACATTGTGTGTATATCTTTTCCTTTCAACATGTCACATTTTATGTCCTGTCTTTCTTCATTTTCCTCAAATCTTAACCTTTACCTTCCCCTCTCTCAAACCCCTGATTCACCTCCTAAAACGATCTTTCGCTCTTTCTCCCCTCAGTCTCCCCTTAGGGTTTATTGTTCTCCACGTCTCCTCCACTCGTATTTTCCCAGCTGTTCTCTAACATGGAATGTTTTAACTCTGGTGAATATTTCATAGCTG